>NC_067152.1:23380483-23495483 GCF_903995435.1 Acomys russatus
GTATGCTCAATAGTTGGAGGGAGGGGCTGTCACTCTCTTCTGATACAGAAGAGTACAACTAAGCACAAGCATCAGTGATACAGATGCAGGACCGGTGTCTGCAAGCGCTTTCCAGCACGGGGACCATTCACCCAGCCACAAAGCTGTTATGAGCACCTTACCTTGTGCCAGACTCACTTGGTGCTTAATTACAACTAGGAAACCAAAGGTCTCTGGAGGACTGAAGAGGGCTGTGGATGCCCACAGGAGGATGCTCAAGAGAGGCAAAGTCCCTCCTTGCAACATGTCGTAGGGATGATATATTCAGGCAGTTGGAATTTGCCAGGAAACCATTGCAGGTTCTGTTGATCCAGAAGATAAATTTACCAGAGAGGTGTCCACAGAGTTCAGAGCCTGGAGGGGATGATCCTTCCTGAGGCGACACAAAATAGGCAGACTGTCCACGGCTGGAATAGCTAGCTGTGAGTTCTGGAATGCCAGATAGGAGAAACAGACATTTTGAATATTTGATATCTGGAGTAGGTGCCTGCAGTGCATTCCTTCCTGGCCTAGGTTTTTGCTTGCAGTGGAAACCCAGCAAGCCGAGGACCCCTGAAGGCGTCACCTCTTCTCTCCCTCCGTCTCCAGGCCTATTAGTCTTTATAGCATCCCAGATTTTGCTTTTTGACCCCTCCATGGACTTTTCCACACCCCGAGTTATCTGGAAGTCTAGCTCAAAGCCATTTCCCTCAGTGCAAGGGAAGAAAGCCATGCCCTTGTCTTTTTCCTGGGTGGAGGGAGGACAAAGAAGCAGAGGTGTCATTAGATGAGGTGGGGACCTGTGGCTCCTTTACAACACCCCAGCTCCTCTCCCAGCCACCTCTTTTAGGCCCTGGAGCAGAAGAGGGAGATGAAAGGGACAGAGCTGACAATGAAGTAGGGAGGAGAGGGTGACACCCAGGCTGGACTGATTTGAGGATTTGGGGAGCAGATAGAGGAGGCAGAGCAGAGGAGAGCAGGGATCCTGGCCATCTCATTGGTTCTTTTAACATCAAAGCCCACTGACTTTCAGCAAAGTAGGAGAGGTAGTGTGTCCATGCTGAGTATTGGGGTAAAAGTGTAGACTGCAATACAGGCTCCTGTATAACCTATGCAACAATAAATGACCTGACTTTCCCTATGCACAAGGCCCTAGGTTTGCTCTCCAGCAAGGCATAAAGCAGGCACGACGGTGCAAGTCTATAATCCAAGCACTGAGAAGGTAGAGACAGGAGGAGCAGAGGTGCAAGGGTTTCAACAGTGTATTCTGGATCCCCTGGGCATCGAGCAACCACATGGTACATATCCATACATGCAGACAAAACACTAAGTCCCCTAAGTTTCTCAAGACAGGCTTTCTATGTGTAGCTGTGGCTATCCTGGAACCTGCTCCCTAAGACCAGGAACTCAGAGATCTGCCTGCCTCTGCCTCCAGAGTGCTGGGATTAAAAACATATGCCACCCCAGCTTTTTAAAAATTAAATAATAATAATAATAATAATAATAATAATAATAATAATAATTTTTAAAAAAGAGAGAAAAGGAGAAGGGGAGTGAGAAGAAAAAAAAAGGAAGGAGGAAGAAGAAATTGAAGTTGTTCTTGGGCTGGCAATGTAGCTCAACGGAAAAGGGAAATCTCGTGCTTAACATATGCACTGAAATTGATCCCTGACACCTCTCCCTCCATTTTCCTGCATTTGGCCTCACAGAGGGCGCTGGGCAAAAGAGTCCCTTTAAAGAATCAGAATGCAGTCTTGGCTCGATCTGTAAACCTCTTTCGATGTAAATGTCTGTGGACCTATGACACGTACAGAAAAGTGTCACACCCATGTGACTAGTAACCCAGAAGTATGAGTCCAAAGGGCTTGAGGTAGAACATGTGTTCTGTACGCTCAGAGCCCCCACACACACTAGGTGAGGTTATCACAAAATGGATACACCCGCTTAGTAACCACCACTGGACTCAAAGAGCATTACCAAGACCTCACAGCAACATGGTGATTCCTCAGGTTACTTAAGCCCCTAAGAAAATAAGGCTATATTCTGACTTCATAGAGTATAGATTAGGGGTCACTTCTTTACTGCTTTTGATCTTTACATAACTGGAACCAAGCACATGCTCACCCCTTCTACCTGGCATTCTGTACTCTGCCTGGTTGTGAGGTACTCCCTTGCTTGACTTTAACCCATCTATAACATGAAAACTAGGAGCTCAGGATAACCACACACATACAAATAACACACACACACACACAGAGCAAAGTCTCAAACTCAGACTCCTCTGAAGCACTCCCACTTTGCTGGTCCTGGACTCCCAGATCCTAAATAGGGTGAACACAGGATGTCTCCTATTCCTGGGGTTCCTATCCAAGCTAAGATCTGGGAACTGCTGGTCCCAGACCACACCCCTCCAAAGGGACTCCAGAGGAAGTCCCCGACCTGGGCGGGGTTAATTAGATGGCGCTTTGAGATCTCAGGATGAAAGGACCGCCTAGGGCCATTGTCCTTGGCCTCCTGTCCAGCTTTACAGGAGAAGGAGCAGCTTGTCCCTTCAGGCCCAGAGCATGGGGCATCGGCCTATTGGGAGTGGCATTGCCAAGCTCTGGAGGACTCCTGGCTCTGAGATGCATTTGCCCACAGAGGCAGAAGGTCCAGGGCCAAGATATTGGGGAATGGGATGTCAGGGGCACACTCCCTTTGGGGGTCTGCCCCCTCTGCCTCCTGGGCAGCACCCAGACAGCCCGGCTCTGGTGCCGTGTGTGGTTTCAGGATAAGCTGCCGATGCCACCCAGAGCGCCCTGCTGACAGACAAGGATCTCAACTGCTTTCAAAGACGCCCTTTCATCTGCCAGGGCTAATTACACCTGCAGAGCGGAGGAGAGGGCACTGGAGCCAGCCCCCTCCCTCTTCTCCCCCCCCCCCACAGCCCAGCTCCCAAGCCCCCTGCCTCAGGAACCCTTCCCTTCCCTCCTCTCAGCCTGATCCAAAACCCTGGCGGCACCTGACAATTAGAGGCTCCTCTAGTGACAAGTGGCCCTGAATTCTAGGAAGAGCCCCTGTGTGTGTGTGTGTGTGTGTCCCCACGTGTATAAACATACATGAAGGTTCCTGAGATGATTTGGAAAGCAGGGGGGTCCTCCCTAGTGCGGACAGCCACCATCCTCAGCTCTCTTCCTGGTTCAAGAGAACAGGGTTTCCATAGCGATGACAAGCCCAGATGACTGTATTGACAAGTGACTGCCTATCCGTCTGGATTGGAAGCATGATTCTGAACGTCGGGTGTTCATTGGGTGGGAAGGCCTCCATCCAGCCCATTAATGGGCCTATTTCCCCCAAACTCAGAAGCTTTCTGGGTATCTACCTCCAATCTTCTGTATGCCAGGCTGATGTGCTTAATTGCTAAAAGGGACTGGATAGCCTCCTGTCTGGGGGGAGGGGATGTGTGTGTTGATTTTGTGGCTTCCCCATAGCCCTTCACTTCACTCTCTCAATCTCTGCTCCCATGGCTCTGGTGTCCTGCCTCTGGGCACATGAGTACCTTCTCAAGTGTTTCCAGGTCCTATGTTTGGAGGCTGGGGGCCTGGGCGATCCACTTTGCAGCGCCATGCAATGGGGTCTGACAAGTCCAGCTGAAGTCACTGGCCACGGCAGTACGTCAGTGGCGGGTGGGTGTGTTCCAGGCGGCCACACACCTCCTTTTCATCCTTTGTTCCTGCCAGCCCGGCCCATTCCCACCGCAGATTCTGATTTCCAGCGTGGCGTGTCCGATGAGCAGGCATCTTCGCCCGCCCGGACAGATCCCTCTCCTGGCCCTGCCCTCTGCTCATCCCCTCCCTGCCTCCCTCCCAGCTGCTTTCAGTGGGGCAATTGCTTTCAGCTTTTCTCTAGCTTTTTTTTTTTTTTCCTTGCCAAGCCTCCAATTGCCCCCAAAGAACTATGGTTAAACACAAGGAAGAACTTTTTTTTTTTTTTTTTAGCCTTGACTCACTTTGTAGACCAGGCTGGCCTCGAACTCACAGTGATCCACCTGCCTCTGCCTCCCAAGTGCTGGGATTAAAGGTGTGCACCACCACCACCCAGCTTACAAGGAAGAATTTTTGTGGGAGTTGCCATGAGCCTCACTTTCCGAAGTGCACGTTGGTGGGTTAGGAAGGAAAGGAGGCGCAGTGCTGGGGCCTGAAAAGTGGGCAGGGTGACTTTTGTTTCCCACCATCCCCAGATGCCACCCCCAGCCCATGTGCACAATAATGGCTGGCCACTCAGGACCTACAGCCCATCCCCAAACATTTCTTCATTTGAAGTGGCTGGAAGTTGGGTTTCTAGATGGCTGGCGAGGCAGTTTGTATTTGACTCCTAGCTGTCTGCCCCACATCTGGCAGGGATGTGCATCCTGCCTCCTGGGTACCAGCCTCTTTCCAGGCACTCTTATGTCTCTCTTCAACTTGGGCCATCTTCCAGCTGGTCTCCAAGAATTCTGTGGCTTGAATTCACGCATCTCCTGACCTGTTCCTGCTCGGTCCTGGTGCTGTGGGAACTTATGAGTAGAGAGCCCATGGCTGCCTTCTTCCCAGCCAGAATCTACCAATCTCTCCTGGGGGATGCCAGGGACTAGTCTTGCCTAGGAGAACCAGGTATGCTCTAAGAATGGGCCTGCCTCTCTTCCCCCACCCACCCCAGTCAGGGGCTCCCCAAGGACAGAAACTTTGTCATTTCCTTCCAATGTCAGGATGCCCATGGGCCCAGCACAAGTGAGCTGAGACCCAAGGCACTCCACAGAGGATGACAAAGAGCTGACCATAGGTAAGGCGAGGTGAGAAATGTGTCCCCTGAGCTCTCCTTTCGGGGTTTAGAGTAGAGGAGCTGTGGAAGTTTGCTGGGGTGTGGAGGAAGAGAGAGAGGGGCCAGTGGGAGACTCCCCAGAAGAGCAGAGCCAAGGCCAGGAGAGGTGACCCTCCTCCTTACAAAGGCAGATGGTTAGGGATGGTGCGAACCTGGACCACTGGGCTTCCCTTTCTGGACCCCTGCTTGCCTAGCAGTAGGGTTTGGATTTATTGACAGGCAAACTCATGGAGTCTTAACCGTGCCAGCAGAAGTCCCCAGGCATCCACACTGGGTGCTAACCCTGCCATTCCTGACTTTGCTGGGTAAGAGTTGGGACGATGCAGGCGCTCTATCCACCTGCAATCCCATCTGGTGCTGCTGGTGTTCAGAGGTGCCTTCCTGGACCTTTTCCTTGGTCGATGGAGGAAGAGGAGGAGAGGAATACTGTGGCTTCAGCATCTCTCCTGAGTGATGGCCACACCTTTCCTCCTACCTCTGCGCAGGGTGGGGGGGGGGGTGTCCCAGAATCCCCTCTGGTACCCAGCCTGCTTCCCAGATTTCTCCACATCCGCCCGCCCGCACACCCTCAGCCCTGTACAGTAGCAGGAGAAACTCTCAGAGGGAAAGAGGAGCCCAGTGCTCCTGATGAGCAATAATTTGTTTTATGACAGAAAAGGAAATTGTCTTCAGTTTCACAAGAGCGAAACGAATTCGTTTGAAGTAGTTTGCCCTGAGGCAGGCAGGAGAAGGTTTCTCTCTGGAGCTTGCCTTCCTTCTTCTTCTCTTCCCCCCCTCCCCTTCTAATTACTGCAGCTTCCAAGCTGTTGGCATGAATTGATGCCAGGCTGTCAGATGCCAACTGCCCTGGGATCTCGCCTCTTGGGTGTGGATGAGGGGATGGAGCCACGGGAACAAGGTGGGGTGGCTCCTGGTTCAGCCTCTGCCATGCCTGAAGCCCTACCTGGCACCATGAGGGAGCCTGGGGGAGGCAGCTTGCCAGGGTCCAGGAGAGCAGCTTGCTTCAGAGCCTGGGGGGGCCCCAGTATTTTAGTACCTTGAAGGGGCCTGCTGTAGCCTGAGCTTTCCTATGTAGACTGCCCACATCAAATGGTTTGGTGCTCTCTCTCTCCTCATCCTCTGAGGTAGTGGTCCCTGGGAGCCTTGTGGCCACTGTCTGGTGTCAAGTATGGGGTGTGGGTGAAATTCATCAGGTACAGTGCCTGTTTAGCATGTGCGAAGACACAGGTTAGATCTCAGCACTGCAGAAAACTGAACCTGGTGCATGGTTATAGCCCCAGCAATTGGAAAATGGAGGATAGAGGAACAGTAAGAAGTCCAGGGCTAGTCTTGGCTATAACGTCAAATTTAAGGAAGCCTGGGCTATGTGAGATCCTGTCTTGGTTTTTGTTTGTTTGTTTGGCTTTTTATGGGCAGGATGGCGAGGGCCCACTTGTGGAGCATCTGTGCACTAATTAAGAAGATTGGAGCTGCCATGTGTGGTGGTGCACACCTTTAATCCCAGCACTCAGGAGGCAGAGGCAGGTGGATCTCTGAGTTTGAGAGCAGTTTGGTCTACAGTGTGAGTTCCAGGACAGTCAGGTTTACACAGAGAAACCCTGTCTCAAAAATACAAAATAGACACACGCCTTTAATCCCAGCACTTGGGAGGCAGAGGCAGGTGGATCTCCGGGAGTCCAGGGCAGCCAAAGCTAATACAGAGAGACCCTGACTTGAAATCCCCCCCCCAAAAAACAACAACAACACCACCACAAAAGTCCAGAGCTGTCTGGGCATGGTGGCGCATGTCTTTAAATCTAGTCCTCAAGAGGCTGACAGATCTATGAGTTCGAGGTCAGCCTGGTCTACCTAAAGAGATTCAGGATGGGCATGGAGGCACATGCCTATAATCCCAACACTTGGGAAGCAGAGGCAGGTGGATCTCTGTGAGTTCAAGGCCAGCCTGGTCTACAAAGTGAGTCTAGGACAGCCAAGGCTACACAGAGAAACCCTGTCTCGAAAAACCAGAAAAACAAAACAAAAACCCAAAATAATAATAAAATAAAATAAATAATAGATAAATAAATAAATAAATCTAAGGCTGGATGCATAGCTCCCAGTTACAGAGCATTCATCAAGCAGGTACGTTATATACCAAGATTCAATCCCCAGTATCTCTCTCACACACACACACACACACACACACACACACACACACCCCACACTGCGGTGCACACATCTATAATCTCAACACTCCAAAGATCTAGGCTCTGAGTTCTGGGGCAGCCTGGGGGTATATAGATAGAGCCTGTCTCAAAAATAAATTAATTAAAAACAAAAAAAGGTTCATGGCTCAGAAAATCAAAGAGACCCTCCTTCACCTCCTCGTCCATCTTTCTTTCCTTCCTTCCCTCCATGCAGGCACTGTTCAGAGCCCATGAGCAGAGCCATGACAAGCACTGTCCATGCACAGCTTATCTCCTAGGGAGCATGGTTGCTGGCCACAGGGAAGGGGCTGTGCCCAGCGCATGCCTGCAACAGAGAAGGCACTTAATAAGATGTATGGTATGAGCAACTAAATGCCCTACTGAATCAGAAAAGATACCACAACCCTTGGGCTGATGGGGAAGCCAAACCAAACCAACCTTGTTTAACCCCTTCCTGGCTTGCCCCCCATTCTCTCTCTACCCTCAGTGGCTCTCCAGCCAGAGTCTGGCTAGAGGATGTGCCGAGCAGGTGAATGTGGCAGGGCAGGCAGGTACCAGGCTCTAAGACTGCCAACCTGGCACCGCCGCTTGGCGAAGAGCACCTTCTAAAACAACAAACCCATGTCTCTAATTCAGCACTTCCTGTCTCACTTGATAGCATCACCTGTCCTCGGAGGCCACAGGTCCAGGGCTTGAGCAGAACTCTGGAGCTCTGGGGACTGAGAGGCCAGATAAGGGTATTCTCCACAGCGAGTTTCTAGCTTTCCAGAGGCAAAGGCTGGAGCTTAGGGAACAAGATGGGGGTGGGGGGGGGGGCTGAGTTCCTTTGACACTGCCCCGAAGGGAATTCCTAGATGGGTTTTAGTTGTCCCAAGTCCTAAGATCCACACTATTCCTTCTATCTGTGACTCTCAGTTTTCTGCAGACTGAAGACCAGGGCCGCCTCTGGAGAGGAATGGTCAAATTTCATTTCCTAGTATGGCAGGGAAGTTCTTCTATAGGTCTGACTTCAGAATGTTCTACTAGCTTTTGAGGAATGGTTTATACTCTGGGGCGGGGGGTACTTTTTTCTCATCTGCCTCCAATTCCTGACTCAATTCTCTGGGTTCCGCCTCTATACTTTGAAGTTACTGGGGACCCATGAAAACAACCCAACAACCCAACAGGGGGAATGTGTCCTCCGTGGTAGACGCTAAGATGGCTGCCCTGTGGGTGGTAGGACCCAGGCAGATTCCAGACAGGCCCCCAACCCCCCCTCCCGGCCAGAGGGGCAGCCTGTGCCACCCCCAGAGCTCCAGGTAATAACCTAGGGGCCACGCCAGGCTCGCCAGCACCTGAGCCACCGGCAGCAGATAATGACGGGGGAGCTGGGCAGGCAGAGCCAACCCCTCAATCAGGAAGCAAATTAAAAAGGGGAGGAATCTCCCAGACAGACCACAATAATGAGGCCGGCCCCTTTGCAGGGCACTGCCCGCCCGCTCTCCCCTCCCTGGCCCACTCTGCCTGCCAGCTCCTGATACCTGGCTCCTCTTTAATCGATCTTGCATGGGATCCAGCTCAGGGGGTACTTGAGTGGACCCTGGCTGCAGGTTGGTGGCTCTGCCTTGCTGGCTAGGACCCCGGATGATGGCCTCTTACGAAGCCTCGTGGGCCAGACTGGCCTGGGACTGGGCGCAAGATAGGGTGTGATTGTGGTGCGGCAACTGCAAGCGAAACCCATATAGGTGGCCGTTAACAAAACGACTCATAGAGAGCCCCCAATCTCTGCCTTGGCAGTCCCATATGTTCTATCAAGGGAGCCAGTCAACCCAAAGCAACTCCCAGCTATTACTTGCACAGCCAGTAGCAGTCACTGAGACCCTACAGAGAGTCAGCGGCTAGCAGGGGGAAAACTCCTGTCCCTCAGTGTGCTTGCCTTCTGTCAGACCAATCATCAGACAGCGCTGGGTTTTAGGCTGAGAGTCTAGGAGAAAGCTTCATAGAAGCAGTGCGTGAGGGGTGGGGGTTGTATGTGACAGGAGGATGGGAGACGGGGTGACACGAGTTGGGTTTCAAAGGTCCTATATAGGCTCATCCAACAGAGACCTAGAGAAAAACAAAACAAAACAACAACAACAACAACAACAACAAAAATGGGGAAGAGCGTTCTGTACAAGGGACAACATAGAGTGTTGGAGAATAGAACCATAAGCATGGAGTGTGTGTCCCCTGTGCCTGGGCACTGGACAGTCATAAGGAATATGGCTGGTAAAATTAGCCTGGGGGCAAACAGATGGGTGGTGGTGGTACTTAAAATCTAGGCCAAAGAGCAAGTTTTCTCTTGTAGGTGATGGGAGGACATTGCATGTTTTTGAGCTGCAGCACAACATGACCGAGATTTATCCACCATTAGGAGAAGGAGTTTAACTTATCCAGAGCAAGGGGATATGCTGAGTGTGGTGGCGCACACCTTTAATCCCAGCCCTTGGGAGGCGGAAGGAGGCGGATCACCCATGAGTTCGAGGCCAGCCTGGTCTACAAAGCGGAGTTCAGGACAGCCAAGATAACATAGAGAAACCCTGTCTCGAAAAACTAAAACCAAACCAAACCAAACCAAAAAACAAACAAACAAACAGAATGGGGGAAATGATTTTACTTCTCCGTGCCTGCTACCAAGCTAGCCCCTTTATCCCAGACCCCACTCAACTCCTGACTGTAAAAGGACTGACAACATGGAGGGTTTCAACCTCCCTCAGTTCCCAACCAAGCCCTTCTGTCCCTGCTAGCTCCGTGTCCTTTCACCTCTGTCACGTGATGCCAGTCCACTAAGGGAAGCTGTGTGTCCTCTCTCATGATAGGTCCCTGGGTTTTTTGGAACCCTGCCCCAAACCTCTCCTTTAAGCACCGCCTGTTCTTTAACTGAGGGGCTTTTAGTAGCTTAGGTCTCAAGGAGACCTTTCTCTTGGCCAGGGCTTCCCCTCTCCCTTCGCAAGGAAAGGCCCTGGGAGGAGGCCTGCATTATAATGAAGAGCTAGTTCTTGCCCCCAAGGAGCTGAAACCATCAGGAAAGATAAGACAACCGACCCATGGAAACAGAGCGTGAGGCAATTCAGCTTAGGGAAATTCCAGGAGCAGGCCACTGATGTTTGGATAAGAGCAGATTCCTAGAGAAGCAGACTTGGAGCCTGGAGTTTAGAGGATGGTGGGCTTTCCCCAGGCCGGGATGGGTGGCAGGGGCAGACGTAGACTGGTAGACTGAGCCGTAGAGCGGAAAAATGGGGTGGGGTGCGGTGGGGGGGGGGGGGGGGGAGAGCATCGGTGGATCCACCTAGCTAGGGCCATGGGCAGTTGATAGGAACTAGAGGAAGCAAAGGTGCAGAGGGTTTTTTGTTTTGTTTTGTTTTGTTTTTATTTTTTGGTTTTTGAGCCAGGGTCTCTCTGTGTATCAGCCCTGGCTGTCCTGGACTCACTTTGTAGACCAGGCTGGCCTCGAACCCACAGAGATTTGCCTGCTTCTGCCTCCCGAGTGCTGGGATTAAAGGCGTCACCATGCCTCCTGCGACTGCCTGCCGAGGTTTTTAAGACCAAACATTAGAGTGTGTGGTGTCACAGCACAGGAGGGTGCTGGCTGGGTTAGCAGGAAAGGAGTGGCACTGCAGGATGATGAATCTGTTTTTTTGTCTGCAAGACAGCATAGGCGGTGGGCACAGAGGTGCCAGAAACCCATAGGAGGAGTTAAGGTGGTAGCTCAGTGGTTAATGCTTGACCAGACCTGGTGTTTTGTGTTTTGTGTTTTGTCCTCAGCTGGGTGGGGTGTGGGGGTGTGGGTGGGGTGGGGTGGGAGCAAAGACCCACAGGAAACCCCAAAAAACACCATCAAGTAACTAAAGTTCCTTTGGCAGTACGTTGGCACACCGCTAGAATTTCCCCAGGACAGTGCTCAGTTGGTTTTCATTTGCTCATTTAACAAATAATTAAGAAATACAAACTACCAGGCACTATTCGCTTTCTTCCCCTCCAGTCATCTGGGACTAGGTGAGAGGACAGAGGCTTTCACTCACACACACCTGGGGGACTTCAGCACTTATTCCCCTGCCGCCCGCCCCGCCGCCCCCCAGCTAAGCCAGTAGCTCCCCCTTTGGGGCAGGCATGTGGAAGAACCTCAGAGACATGCAGGCTGTAGGGAGGTCTTGGGGGGGGTGGGCCAGGAGACAGTCAGGGGGTGGGTAGAAGAAGGGACAACTGAATGCGGGGAGGACTGATGGGGTCCTGGGGGCTGGGGAATGAGGAGAAAGGGGAGATGGGTTGGAGATAGGCCTCTGGGGCTGATGATGAGGTGGAGGGAGGGAGGGAGAGGGAGGGACAAATTAGAGAGCTGAAGAAGGAAGCAGAGTCTTAGCAGGTGGGGTGGAGGGAGGGGAACAGGAGGCAAACTCAGAGGAAATGGGCTCTGGAGACAAGAGTCTGGGTGTCTGAGCTGCCTAGGAGGCACCTGGAAGGTGTGTGTGTGTGTGTAAGCAGCTGCAACACCAAACTTGAGATGGAGGGGTTGGCTGCAGTGGGAGCTGAAAGCTAGCTCCAAGAACCCGATTCTGCCATTAACCCCACTGGCTCCTTCTCTGTTCTTCTCCCTAAGACCAGTGGAGGGCTGAGAGTAAGGGCTGACTCCCAAAGTACTACAAACGCCACACCCTGTAGCTCTGAGCCCCCATGTGGAGCCCATCCTACCTCATCCCATTGGTGGTAGGGAAAGCACATTGTTGGAAGGGGAGAAAGGGAAAGGGGGGGGGTCTCTTGACAATCAAGGCTCTGGTTGAGTTCACTGCTTCCCTCCCCACTAGGCAGGCTGGGCTTCACACCTCTGCTCCTGGTCCACTGGCCCTGGGGGGAAGATATGCTGGCTGTGCAGGTCCAGGTCCAGACTGGTGTCCTTTTCTTCTCTTAAATTTCCCCAGCCCCAGATTCTCCAATCTTTTGGACTGGACCTGCTACCTAAGCATATGGAACCGATTGAAAGAATTTGTATGCTCACCTTATAATTTATGCAAATCAACTCTGTAATTAACTATAATTTGGAGGCATCCTTTGGTATTTCAGACATTTATCCATGAGGAAATGCCCTGGTGATAATACTCCTGTATTAACATTATTTACTCCACCTGTGTGGTCTCCTGCGAGCCTGCCCCCCCCCACTGGGATTTTCTGGGCTGGAAAGTGGGGAGGGACAGGGAAGGCCCTCCTTGGAGCCAGCTTGGGTCTTACCACACAATCCCCTCTCTGCTGCCCCCCCCTCCCCGTCCTTTTAATTCTGCAGAGGACCGAAGGTGCCGCTTTGCCTCCTGAGTCCTCCCACCACCTTATTCTCTCTGGCTTGATGGGTGGCTTTCTGCCACCTCAGTTTTCTCATCTCTGAAATGGGGAGAGGAAGAACCTGCTGGGGCTTTTACTCGGATAATTACTGAAAAGCTAATGAAAAGACTGGGAATCCCCGGATCTGGAGGTTGCTGGGAGGAGATGGGGGGGAGGGGTTAGGGGGAGGGTTCCCTGGTTCACCTGTGGGAGGGAGGTAGCAAGCAAGCCTTGAGATACTGGGTTCTGTGGGGGTGGGGGTGCACTGAAACACCTGCCATCAGTGTCTTGTGTACCTGTGGCTGGGAATGGGACATTTCCTGTGGTAAGGTCCCAGGGGTCAGAAAGGCCAGCTTCAGAGGACCTCAGGAAGACAGCCTCGGTTTCACTTTCGTTCTTCTTCCTGGTCTTGTATCTCTCTCTGTGTCAGGACATATTCCAGTCAGCCAATGTGGTACCCTAAATTAGGCTCCTGTAAATAGTGGAGGGCATCTGGATTCACTCCCAGGCCCACTGTCTATAGAAGTCCATGGCAGGTTTCAACTCTAGTCTTAGGTGACTTGAGGATGAGAAGTCCCAGGCTCAAAAAGTTTTACACTGGCTCAACCGGGCGTGGTGGCGCACACCTTTAATCCCAGCACTCGGGAGGCAGAGGCAGGCGGATCGCTGTGAGTTCGAGGCCAGCCTGGTCTACAAAGTGAGTCCAGGATGGCCAAGGCTACACAGAGAAACCCTGTCTTGAAAAAAACAAAAACAAAAACAAAAACAACAACAAAAAAAGTTTTACACTAGCTCTTCTTTGGGGCTCCAAGTTGAGATTTGAACAAATAGATGTAAAGCACTGTGGGAGGGTGGGGGTGGGGGGTAGGGGGGAGTTAGGGAGTGGGGGGACAGTGTGGTGAGAACAGGCTCCTGGAGGAAAGCAGGACCTGTTGGAGTAACCAACTCTAGTTACAAACTTTTAGGGAAAGCCTGGCTTGGAGGTGTGTGTGTGTGTGTCTATGTGTGAGTGTGTAAGAGAGTGTGTGAGTGCATGTGAATGTGCGAGCATGTATGAGTGTGTATCTGTGTGTGTCAGGGTGTGAGTGTGTGTGTGTACAAGTGTGTGAATGTATGAGAGAGTGTGTATGAGTGTGTGTGTGTGTGTGTGTGTGTGTGTGTGTGTGTGTGTGTGTGTGTGTGTTTTGGGTCTTAAACAGTGGAACTTCTTTTCTTTCCTATTAAGATGGAAGAAAAACCTCAAAAGCCCAGGGAGACATGGAGGAGGGGGAAGGAGGAAAAGTGGGGGAGGGGTGGGAGGAGGGAAATTGGGGGAGGCTGGAGTTCGGAGCGCTCCAGCCCCACCAGTGTTCTCTCCTAGCAATGTGCTCATTTCCTCCACCCCACAAGAACCACTTGGTCCCTCTCCCACTGCCCACCCTGGACCCTGCAGACGGAAGTCCTGTGCAGCACTCTGCCCCCACCCCCAGCTGCCTCTTCCAGCTGAAATCCTCCTTTCCTGGCAGCCCTGAGAGACTCAGATCTCATCCACTACCACTCCCCCCATGAGAATCAGGCCACTACTTCCTGGATTATCCTAAAAAGCTTCTGAGGCCGAGAGGACTTGGCAGCATCCTGCCTGTTTTCCCACCCACCCACCCCCCTCTTTGGCTCTGGCTGTTGCCTCCTGTATAAAGCCTGGCTTTCCCCCATCACCCCACTTGCCCCTCATTGCTGCTGCCAGCTCTGGGCTCCATGGACTGGTAAGAGAGGCTGCCCCTGTCTAGCACAGGGACCTCCCTGCAAAGACTAGGTCTTCACTCTAAAGAGATCAGAGAGAAGCTGGATACGTTCTCAGTTGAAGAAGGGGGGGATAAGAGGGAGATCTGTGGGGGAGGGAGGACCAGAGAGGATCCCTGGGAATGGGCTGGGCTGAGATCTGGGCAAGATGTGGGGCAGATATTCAAGTGTGTGTGAGAGAAAGTATAAGTAAATACAAATAGATATAGAGCGTGTGTGTGCGCACACACACACACACACACACACACACACACACACACACACAAAGAACACCTACAGAGATTATAAGGGAAGGACACTGCACACATCTACATCTGGTATATATTTTACATCATGCATGAAGGAGAGAAGATTCACACACACACACAGACACACACACACACACACACTCTTCTAATAGGTGCTCATCCTTTAGACTGAAAACAGATAATAGATGCTAACGATATTTGGGTTTATCAGAGAGTCAGTGCTCAACGTGGTGCCTTGTTTTAGCAGCTGCTCAGCGTCTGTTACATAAATGAAGGATAAATAACACTATTTGACTCCATATCTGGACTCTGCCCAGTTTCCCAGGAATCTGAGAGAGTTGTCAGAGACAGAAGGAAAGGGCTGGTGTCTGGGGTCACTAGCTTGAAGTCTGGGGTGCACAGTATTGAGAAGGAAAGAGTGAGCAGCTGGGAACCCAGAAACCAGGAGACAGGCTCTAGGCTTCTCTGCCTCTAGCCTGCTGTGTGATTTTGAGCTACTTGTCTCTCTGTGGACGGGTTCAGTTTTCCTATCAGCACTGGAATTTGATAATTTTTATTGTTAGAACAATTTTGTTGTTGTTGTTGCTATGGTTTGAGACAGAGCTTCATGTAGCCCAGGCTGGCTTTAGACTTACTATATAGCTGAGGATGACCTTAAATTTCCAAACCCCTGCCTCTACCTCCCCAGTGCTGAGAGTCCAGGTGGTCATCACCACACCTGGTTTTAATAGGTGCTGGGGATTGAACCCAAGGCTTCATACATGCTCAATAAGTACCCTAGCAACTAAGTGACGTCTCCAGCCCCTCCCCCTCGTAGTGTAATATCTATAGGCACCTGGGGGTCTGGGAAGGAACCTGTGACTTGTTCCAGTAATTCAAGATAGACCAACATGCCCTATCAGAGCCAAGATATTGGTAGCTTGGACATAGGGACCTGTTATGAATTTTGTCCTTTTCACCTTTGGGACCTGGGGAAGCAACTCCCAGGGCCGTCCCTCGTGTCATAGGGAAGCCAGACGGAATACCAGATAGAATGTGGTCTTTGGAGCCTGACCTATCTGGACCGAGAGTTTCCTCTTCTATCTCTTAACATGTCTGTGATCTTGGGCAGGTCGCTAGCTTCTTTGATCCCCAGCTTCCTCATCTGTACAATGGGAAATGATAATAATAATTACTTTGCTGCATGCTCATGAGAATTAGAGGTACTTGTGGGAAGTAAGTGCCTGGAGTACACATAGTAGGTGCTAAATAAATAAATGCTGCCTCTGATGAACATATCAAGCCAAGGAGGCTGCTACAGGCACAACATGAATCACTTACAATTTAAAAAAAAAAAAAGGTTTGAGATGAAGGTTGGGAGGTATAGGAGAGGAGACGTGGGGAAAATCTGTCTAAGACTTTGATAGAGTGAGAGACAGGGATAGAAGTGGACTCTGTCCTGCGCATATCCTTGGTTTGTGTGATGGGCAGTTCAATTTTGAGTGAGGACGAGGACAGGGGCCAGGGCAGTCAAGTCAGTATTAGATCACAGCTATTGCTTGGTAGCAAGGGGGGAATGGAACAAGTTGGGGGCAGAGGAATAAAGTCCAGGATGTCCAGGAGAAAGGACTAGGAAGTCCAGGAGCAACTTCCCTACATGAATCTCATGGGACAAAGCCATTGCAGTTGCAGGGTTTTTGCTCCAGGATGGGGCAGTGTTAAGGGGAACCTGGGATGGGGTTTCTGCACCATTCTTTTCCTAGTTGCTTTCCAAGAAAAGATGGACAGCATTGGGGGTGCGTGGGGGGCTGTGATAAGGTAGTCTTACACCTGCAAACGGATGTGGGGACTCAAGCTGACCTTAGCCTGGGCTTTAGCTCCCGCCTGACTGGCCTGAAGAGTCAGCGGTTCTCAAGCCAATGCTTTGACCCTTTAGTACAGTTCCTCCCTCCTCCCTCGCGCTGTGGTGACCCTGAACCATAAAACTATTTCGTTGCTGCTCTTTAAGTGTAAACTTGCTACAATTATGAATCATAATGCAAGTGTCTGATATGCAGGGTATCTGATATGCGACCCCCAAAGGGGTCAAGAGACCCACATGTCTCCAGTTGGAAACTGCTGCGGCAGATGCAGAGACCACAGCCACTTGGGAAGCGAGGCTAGAACAGTAAGGGGCCTGATCAGTCTTACTCCAGGGAGCCATAGTCACCCGGGTGTGGCTCTGCTCCCCCACATGACAAACCCCTAACTCGGCTCTGGAGGTGACTATGCACTGAGAGTGTAAACCCCACTAGTCAGGATGTGGAAGCTGGGTGGATACACCGCGGTGTGAATTTGGACACAAAAAGCCGAAGGGATTAAAAAAAAAAATCTTATGTGATCCGAAGGGCAAGGAAAGGGGAAATTGTAGCTGCTCCCCAATCTCTCCTTAATACTTCTTCCATTCCCAAATGCCCATCCTTCACCACCACCACCCCAGGTCGTCAGAAGAAACTGAGGCATAGAGTAATCTAATCCCCGAGGGCCAGTGTAGCCGATGCTGCAGCACCTGGTTCCGCGGAATTTGGCTTCTTGAATTACTGGTCCGAAGAGCTCTGTGAATGTGCTTTAATCTGTACATGTCTCTGGGAACAAATTTATTTTAAAAATGACTAAGGGTTTATTCTGTTTCTATCAGGGACCTCATGGGATTTGTTCTTTCCAGTACAATTTATTTAAGCCCCAGGAAACCCTCACGGCGGCAGTTTGCACTCAGGTTGTCCAGGCGAAGGACTTCAGCTTTAGGAAACATGAAGGTGTTCGGATGACGGAGGCACCAAGCGCTAGGGACAGGAGCATTCTCCAGACGCTCTACACCTACCCCAATGTTAGAAGCCCGACCGATTCAGTGAAGCCGTTTCAAAGTCACACTTCACTGTGTCCCCAACGGCTCACGTCTATGATCCTAGAATTGGAGAGATTGGGGGCAGGAAGATTGCTGCACATTCGAGGCTAGCAGGAGCAAGCGAGTGATTTCCCAGACAGCCTGAGCTACAAAAGTAAAGGAAGACAGACAGACAGACAGATAGACAAAGAAAGTCAGCCCGTAGTGGCAAGCCTAAATTACAGAGCTCTCAGAAATTGACTGTAAGGAACGCATAGGGAAAGCCAGCAGCGATAATGAAAGAAATAACGAAAGTTGCTCTGAAATCCCATGTGAAAAACGGTCAACAGGAGGGCTTAGGACGCATCAGGGAAAGACACGTGAGCTACTTCCAGTCAGGTCATCAGGGCAGAGAGTTGTGGGGACTCTGGCACTCACATGAGTGGGGGGCGGGGATTGTCTAAGGATTCCCACTAGTTCGGATCTTGAGAATTTTGTTTTGGCGAGTAGCGCCGTGGATGCCCTGAAAACGCATTAGAAAGTAGCTCTGCTCACGCGCGCGCGTTTATTTCTCTCAAGGAATCCAAGACCTTTCTCTAAATTTAGATACTCAGCTGAGATTCGGAAAGAGTCCTTGGCAAAAAGGCTCGTTCAATCAGGTGCCCGCCTAACTCTCAGATCCCAGTGCGTGGCAGCGATGGTGTCTGGCGCGGGCTGGGTAACCCTGATCTGGAGGAAGGCTGTGGGTGTACGCGGTGGACTTCGATAGTGCCGGCCTACGGGAAGGTGGGGAGAGCACACTGAGAGGATCTAGGGGCAGGGGGTGATGACTGAGCTCGGAAACTGGGGAAGATATTAAGGGTATGGTGATCACCCAGAAATGCGCCTGTGGCAGAGAGAGGGAAAGGATTTTTGGAAAGCATGGGGGCAAAGATCAGCGCCTGGTAGTGTGGTAGAGGGAGAGCCACCGATAAAGACTTCTCCGGCCTAGGCTTGAGGGTGGGCCGGACGGAAACTTAGTCTTCAGTCCCATTTGCTTCTTTCCCCTTAATTCTAGCACTGAGGGGGGCTAGAAACAGGTGGGTCAAAAGCCACGCGCTCCCTAAAAAGGTTCGGTAGCTCCCCCAGGGCCCTTGGTCCTTCGTCCCACCCAGGGTTTGAGCTATGTGTCCCTCCCTCTCCCCCACCTCCCCTGCTGGACTGAGCCAGCTCCAGACTTGATTTCCACGGGATCGGACGGGTCTCCGAACCTGGGAAAGATTCACAACTCAGGCCCCTAACTCATGAGTGGTGGGGACCTGGGAGGAGCGAAGGAGATGACCTGGTTAGTTATCCCTCTCGCCCGCCCCCTCCTCGCGCGGGGATGGGCCTCGCCTCCAGCCGAGCCAGCAAGGGTTAAAGGCGGCCGCAGGTGAGGTGGGCGGGGCCGCGGGATCAGGGGAAAAAGGAGCGGAGGGGGAGAGGATGAAGGCAGAGAGCGCGGTGAGTCACGGGCGGAGCTGGCCTCGCTCGCTCGCTTACTCGCTCACCCGCGCCCGCCCGCCCTCCGCCCTCCCGCCGGCTCTCCACCGCCGCTGATCACCCCGTCTGCTCCCGGCCCCGGCTTGCCCTCGGCTCCTGTCCCACGCCGCCGAGAGCCGGCCAGCGTGCAGGGCCCATGAGCACCGGTGTGTAGCGCGCCAGTCTGCGGTGCCCAGAGCCCGAGCGCAGCCTCCAGGTAGGAGCCGGGGTCCCCGCGGCTAGGGGCGCGCTCTGCGGAGTTGCGAAGAGGGGGCTGACGATCGGAACACACAACAGCTTGCGCTAGCCTCTTGAGGAGGGTGGTCCTAAAAGATCCGAGGGGCTGGGAACCCCGACGGAGGAAAAACCGGGAGGACGGGAGGGACTGGAGGGACCAAGGGAGTTTTGGAACTGGGGAAACTGGAGCAACTGGGGAAACCGGAGGATTGGAACATTGAAAACCTTGTTTGAAAGGAAGTCCCCACCGCCTAGGCACTGGGAATCGGGAGAGGCAGCCGATCCAATGAGACTCGCGGGCGTCTCTCAACCGTCTTTTTCGAATTGGGGAGCCTCTGCGCTGCCTCTTGCCTTTGCTTTCTTTCCGCACAACCTTGATAGCAGGCCATTGCACTCTAGGCCTGGGTTCGGGCTTTTTGTCCGGAGAGGCCCCTCTGCAGCCTGGGTCATTTTAGCCTTCCCACCCCACACCCCCCCTCCTTTCCAGACCCTGGGGCAGGTCTCAGGCGCCAAAAGCTATTAGGGTCCTAGGTCTCACTGCTCCCGCCCAACCCCTTCTGGGCTGCCCCGCCCCGGCCTGAGGCTCCTTTCCTGCTGCTTCGCCCTGTTCCTTTCTTGTGGTAAGGCAGCCAGAGCCTGAGTAGGCACCCGGGTCCTCCTTTTCTCTGCCTCTCCCAGACTATCAATGCTACCTCCCTGGTCCCAGAATCGCAAGGTGGTAGGGTGGAAGGCCCTAAATCATTGGTCTCCTCCACTCCAAGCCCCCCCCCCCCCCCCGCCAGGCAAGATCCCAAGGCTCTAGGAAGAGATGGAGAAAAGACTGGGACCTTCGGGTCACAGATTGATGGTGGAGAAACGAGTGAAGGTTTTAAGGTTTCATTCATTTGTTTATAAACAGCGTCTCTTTGCGGAGCCCACGTTGGCCTTCTGTCACAGTCTCCCGAGGGATGGGATTATTTGCCCCACCGTGCTTAGCAGCTTCCCTCTTCTCTCCTTTCTCTCTGCCTCCCTCCTTCCCTCTCTCTCTTCTTTCTTCTGTTACGTAGCCTAGGCTGGCCCAGAACGCTGCATTCTTCCAGTTCCGCTCCCTGGGTGCTTAGATCGAAGACTTGCATCACCACACCCAGGCCAGAGATCTTTGGGTTTCTGCTGGCCCTTAAGTTTCTGGTGTTTTAAGATAGAGAGCTGAGCCAGGCGTGGTGGCGCATGGTCTTTAATCCCAGCACTTGGGAGGCAGAGGCAGTCGCATCCCTGTGAGTTCGAGGCCAGCCTGGTCTACAAAAGAGAGTTCCAGGACAGCCAGAGCTGTTACACAGAGAAACCCTGTCTTGAAAAACCAAAAAAGAAAAAAGGAAAAGAAAGAAAGAAAGAAAGAAAGAAAGAGCTGATTTACAGAGGCACTACACAGAGCATGTCTGTTGATTGAATGGTTAAATGAACATTTTATTCATGTCACTGATCCAAATTCGGCTTTCTTTAAATAAGAGCAGGCTCAGGACAGTCGCTCTTAACACTTGGCTGGACTTTGGAGTCTTCCAAGGCCTTCTACTGTTTCTCAGTACTTGCCCTGAGTTCTGAGATGAGGGATATGGGCATCTTTCAAACTCTGGCGCTGTGTCCCTTAAGGGAGCAGCGGTTTTATTTTCGTGGGTCTCTCTCAAGCTCTTCTCTGTGCGGTCCCACCGCTCCCCAGTTTCGTGTGGAGGGAAAGAGGTGGGAGGTGAGTGAGTGAGGGGCTTTGATGAGCAGAACCAACCAAGCCAGGCAGGGAGCAGGGGAGTGTGTAGCGAGATTAAATGCTTGTCCAGCGGGTCTGTGGGTTGGCACTGGCAAAAAGCTCAGCACCTGTTCTCGGCTCTCTGAAAGGCAAATCACCTCGAACAACTAGAAGCAGACATATCCTATCCTACCTTACTCCCTCTGTGTCTTGAGTTACGCTGGGACTAAGACCAATCTAGATAGTCCATTTAGGTTGGCAGCAGGTCTGCAGGGGGAAATGCCCAGGCAGCTGTGTAGAGATGGTTCTGGCAGCATTGACGGACTGGCCCAACTCCGGGATGAGCTGAGTCCTAAGGGCGGGGTCACTTAGAGGAAAAAGGCCACCTTGTGCCCAGAACTAGACTTTTTCACATTCTCATTCCTTCCTAGCTTTCCCAAGCTCTAACTGATTCGTAGTCTCCACCCAGAGACACGCCCCTCTTTTCCTCCCAGGGGCTGGGAAGGAGCACTTTGCTGGGAAAGGGTCTGGGTTAGAAGGGAAAGTAAGCGGGTTACTTTCCTCACTTCTCTTCTTTGTCTCCTCTAGGTCCCACCTGAGGTGCCCTTGACCGTCCCTGCCCTCACCCCACCCCGGATCCCGGCAATGCTAACCGCTGTCTGTGGCTCTCTGGGCAGCCAGCACACCGACGCGCCTCACGCATCACCGCCGCGCCTCGACCTGCAGCCTCTCCAGACGTACCAGGGTCACACGAGCCCGGAGGCCGGGGACTACCCCTCCCCGCTGCAGCCTGGAGAGCTGCAAAGCCTCCCACTGGGCCCGGAGGTAGACTTCTCACAGGGCTATGAGTTGCCTGGGGCCTCCTCGCGGGTAACCTGCGAGGACTTGGAAAGTGACAGTCCCTTGGCTCCGGGACCCTTTTCCAAGCTCCTGCAGCCGGACATGTCACACCATTACGAATCGTGGTTCCGGCCAACTCACCCAGGCACGGAGGATGGCTCCTGGTGGGACCTTCATCCCGGCACCAGCTGGATGGACCTCCCCCATACTCAGGGAGCGCTGACCTCACCAGGCCACCCTGGGGCGCTTCAGCCTGGTTTGGGAGGATACGTCGGAGACCACCAGCTCTGTGCTCCGCCGCCCCACCCGCACCCGCACCACCTCCTCCCAGCCACTGGTGGGCAGCACCTCCTGGGGCCACCCGACGGGGCTAAGGCCTTGGAAGCGGCGGCGCCTGAGTCCCATGGGCTGGATTCCGGTCTGGATGCGGCGGCCCGACCCAAAGGCTCCCGGCGGTCTGTGCCTCGCAGCTCAGGGCAAACCGTGTGTCGCTGCCCCAACTGCCTGGAGGCGGAGCGACTCGGGGCTCCGTGCGGGCCCGATGGGGGTAAGAAAAAGCATTTGCACAACTGCCACATCCCGGGCTGCGGGAAAGCATACGCCAAGACGTCGCATCTGAAGGCGCACCTGCGGTGGCACAGCGGCGACCGTCCCTTCGTGTGCAACTGGCTTTTCTGCGGCAAGCGCTTCACGCGCTCCGACGAGCTGCAGCGCCACCTTCAGACCCACACCGGGACCAAGAAGTTCCCCTGTGCGGTCTGCAGCCGAGTCTTCATGCGCAGCGACCACCTGGCCAAGCACATGAAAACCCACGAAGGCGCCAAAGAGGAGGCTGCGGCGGCGGCCCAAGGCGAGGCCAAGGCTGGTGGCGTGGTGGAGCCGCCGGGGGTCAAAGGCAAACGTGAGGCTGAAGGCAGCTCTGCGTCCTCCAACTGAGCCCCGGTGGATGTCGCACACCCTGCCGTCCTTTAGAGGGGGGCGGCCTGAGTAAGAGGGGAAGGTCGTTATTTATTGATGGTGAGGGGACAGGGAGAGGGGCACTAGCGGGGTTTTAGTCTCTGGGGCTGCATGGGAGGCTGTTTGACTATTTTAGACTTCCTGGAGCTGACCGTGCCCCTCGTGTCTTCCCTTTCTCACTATTTCACCCTCCCCTGAGTGGCTGGAGAATTGGGATGGAGCACTCCCACCATGTGGAGGGGTTCAGCTGGTAGAGGTGGCTCGTCCCAGGAGCTGGAGCTGAAGGGAAGCGAGCCTGGCGTTGGGGGTAGCTGTCTGGACACGTCTTTAGCTCCTGGGAACCGGGACATAAAAGCACCTCGGAGCCGCCCTTCGGCCCTAGGTCCCTTTCATCCCCAGTCTAGTGCTTTCCCTCTAAAATTCCAGAGAGAGCAAGTGGAGCTGAGGTGGAGGAGCCTGGGGTGGCTCCCCTAAAGGGGCTGTCTAGGTAGCTTGGAGGGTGTTGCTACCTAAAGAGCTTCCTTCAGTGAATTCCTTAGAAACCCTTCCAGGTTCAGACCGATAGAGCCAGGAAGGGTACACCTTCGCAGCCAGAGCTGTGAGGGGGAGTCCAGAGCTAGAATGGGGAAGTGGGACCCGGCAGGGAAGAAGGCTTCTTACAAATGGAAGAGTTTTGGCAGGACTGCAGGACCAAACTGCTTCTTCCCCTTTCAGCTCCAATTCAACCCTTAACTCAAAACATCAAATTCAGCAGTTCACCATCCTTTTCCGTCTAGGTCGCTTTCTAAAGTCAACCACCACCTCTAGGGTTGACATAGACACCCTCACCCCACTCCAGGGCCGCCCCTCCCCTCCTTTGCCTTCCCTTTGGCTATGGAAGGGAGAGGGACCCTTCAGCTCTTTGGGGTTGTCCTAGCAGAGGGACTACAGTAGAAGGCGCTGCCCCTGCCTGGACTCCCATCACACCGCCTCTTTCAGCTTGCCACTTCCATGTCCTGCCCCCCTCCCGCTTACTCCCCCCCCCCCCTGTTGCTATGGAATCTTCCCTCTTCATCCCCAGAGAAACAGCTCCTTCCATGAGAAGAAGAATCCACTGGAAGAGATTCTAGGAAGCTGCCTCTTTTTTCCCCTCTTTAGATACTAGAGATATATTTGGGGTTTGATCAGAGGGTGGGGAGGGTAGACTTCTGCCTGGCAGACCACAGGGCCCTGGGGCTGGGGCCACTCTCAGGTTTGAGGAAGAGGCCTTGAGTCTCTCCAACCTCTCTCCCTCCCTCTTCTCTCCACCTAGAACCCTCTGCAGGGAATAGCTGTGTGTTGATTTTTAAGTTATAAGCAAAGGGTATTTTATTTAATAATTAGGGCATGAGAGTGTGTGTGTGTGTGTGTGTGTGTGTGTGTGTGTGTGTGTGTGTTGTCTGTGTACCTGTATGTATGTATGTATGTGTTTCTCTACTGAGCCTGGGGGTCTTCTGAGACCCCATCTTGTTCACTCCGTCCAAGGTCTGGGGCCTCGACTCACAGCATCTCTTCCTCCATTGAGGATGCTGGAGGCCAGTCCAAGGCCTGGGAAGTGTATGGGAAGTAGGGCTGGGATCTGGGTAGGAATATATGTTTGTGTAGAAAGGCTTCCTCCTTAAAAGGGACAAGGTGACTCCCTGTGGGACTTAGGGGCCTGAGGTAGTTTAAGGATAAGGGTCTTGCTGTATTCTCCCTCTTTTCCCACCTCCTGTTAACCTGGCCAGAGGTCCTCTTTCTTACAAAGAGGGTTTGCAGGCAAGAGCAAAGCTGGCCATGACTGCAGTTTGCCTGGCTAGGTGTAGAGGGGGCAGAAAGGAGGGTGCCGTGGGTGTGGGGTGCTTTCTCCTCCACCCATTGAAACCAGCCACCTTCTCGCTGTGCTACCAAGACAGACGTTTCCAGTGACCATTCTTAGGGGAACTCCTAATAGGTACTGGGGGGGGGGGACGTGGATGCTCCCCCATATAGAGGCCCTGAACTCTTAAGGTCTGCAGGTGGGACTTGGGTAGGTTTTTGTCTGTCCGGCTCTTTTATCAATCTAGGTTTCTCAGCTGCCTGCCCTTCCAGGCAGCCCCCCTAGAGGAAAATGTAGGATTTTTTTTCCCTTTAATTGCTGTGAACCCACTTAGGGGGGAGGAGAGGGCAGAAACAGCCTGTGTTTTTTATGCAACAATAAAGTCATCAACCAACCACATTCTTGCTTTATTTGTCTTCCAGCTCAGTCTCCCATATTGACTCGCGGTGAGGACTGGGTAGGGGGATCCTTGGGCAAGCATCATCTCTATTCAACTGGCTGGGCCAGAGCTTGGGCCTGATCTCCATCCTGAGGGCGGGGTGAGGCGCTGGTGTTCATCTATGGAGAAGTTTTAAGATGTCGCCTTACTCTATGTATCAAGCCGTCACAGCTGGACTCTTTGCAGCCTCTCCCCAACCCCATGGGAGCATGCATGTCAGCAGGTCCCTCTGGCTGTGAGCGAGGTGGGGGTGACTGACAGCGATTTCTTCACCCAGGATGATCCCTATCAGAGACAAGGCGATGAAAGGCAGCCAAGATATCTGATGGGCGTCTGCCCAGCTGGAAAGTATGAGGGAAAGGCTGCTACTACGACTCAGAGCTAGAAACCTGCCAGGCTTGCGCAATGCAGTCATAGGGTGCGCAGGCGCACTGCACCCTCATGGGGCTAGCTTCAGACATAGAGATGCCCCATCCGCAGTTGGTACCTAGTTCATGTTTACCGAGTGAAAGTCTCATGACTCCAGAGGCCCAGTGCTTGGAAGGGGCTAGGGGACCAAGTTTGCTTCTGTCTTTCTGTCTCTTATAGGACGGGGTCAATCACTGTTCTTTCTCCTTCCCGATGTGTTTTACTTTTTTCCCTCCAAATGTATTGGTTTTCCCTCATGGGATTCCTATCCCCTCGGAACCCCCTAACCCAATTTCTCCAGCCAAATCTGGCCCTCAGATTGGCCCATCCTATCAGAGAGACTTTGGGGCCTCGGAGTTTAAGGAAACCTTGGAAAGAGCCATCAGGATGATTTAGGAGCTGTGGAGAAAACCCGGCCTGGGGGGTGGGGACGACAACGTGACAACACGCACACCCCGTTTCTTGCTGGATTTAGCATCGCCGTGTTTACCTGTGACCTCCTGCCTGAGGCTTTCCTGTGGGCCACCTCTTTTGTCTTCCTGGTTCTGGGGGGAATTAGACCCCAGGAACCTGGTGCTCCCCCCCCCCCCATATCTGCCCCCAGGGCCAGGAGGGCAGCTGTAGGGCCGGCTGGGCTTGTCTAGGCAGGGCCAGGGCCCTTCCTCCTCCCCTTGCAACTCCTCCAGCTGACCTGCATTCTTAGCAGGGGCCTTTGGTGGGGCTCTGATGCATGCTTGATCCTCTGCAATGCTGCCTGGCTGGCCTGGGCCCCTGAAGGAACCCAGGGTCACACCTCCTGACCCCTCAGAAGTGGCACCCCAGGAGGATCGTATTGTACTGGAAAGGCTAGGAGGGAAATCATCGTGTTTGTCTTGACCCTCTGGATGACCTCTCTGAGTCCTCTCCTAACCAGAGAAGTGCAGAGGAATATCTCTAGGATGGGTGAATGAAGTCAAAAGTGGGAAATGCGACAGATGGCAGGCTGGGGTTTCACGGAGTCGGCAGCCACCGCCGCCTTCTGCTCTTCCAGCTCGTCCGTCTATCTCCTTCTCCTTTGGCCTATCTCGCCCTCTAGCGGACATCTGGGAAAGTGCAGGAGAGGAGCCTGCTTCTCCAGCCTCCTCCCCACCTCCCCGCCCCCCGCAGGGTGCCTGTGGGTAAGTAGGTACAGCCTCCACTAAGGTTTGAGTGTAATGACATCCAATGGCAACTTCGCACCCTTCCTCCAAGTCGCACCGAAGCAGCTCCTTATCCCCTTTAATTCTACACCGCCTTATGAATGAGCGTACTAGCAATGCAGGTTTAAAAAGAATCTTAGAAACAAAATCCACCAGAGAACTGTTAGAACTAATCAAATAATAAAGTCACAGAACACAGGCAACAGGCAACAATAGGAAATGTTTCCTTACAAAAGTTTGATGTACGACGCATGTTTTGCCTGCATGTTGTATGTATGTCCACCACGCGTGTGCCCTTAGAGACCAGAAGAGGGTGTCAATACCCTGAAACTGGAGCTACAATGACTATGTTATTGGAAAAGCAAAAAGCGCACCAGCTGCGTCTTGATTGGAATCCCAAAGATGCAGTGCCAGAAAGGTAGAATGAGCAGCCATAAGAGTAATTTGTGTTACTTACCTGTATTGTTTATTTTGGTTTTGGGTTTTATGGGGGGGGGTTGTTTTGTTTTGTTTTGGTTTTGGTTGTTGTTGTTTTTTTTTTTTTGTTTTTTGTTTTTTTTTGACACAGAGTTTCTCTGTGTCACCCTGGCTGTCCTGGACTCACTTTGTAGACTAGGCTGGCCTCGAACTCACAATGATCTACCTGCCTCTGCCTCTGCCTCTGCCTCCCTAGTGCTGTGATCAAAGGCGGGCGCTATCATGCCCAACTTATTTTGTTTTTCTAAATATTTATTATTTATTTATTTATTTTGGTTTTTTGAGACTCACTTTGTAGACCAGACTGGCCTTGAACTCAGAACAATCCATCTACCTCTCCCTCCCGAGTGCTGGGATTAAAGGCGTGCACCACCACACCTGGCATCTAAAGATTTATTTTTATTTAGTAATTAATTATCTGTACAAGGAGTAAGTGCACTTGACTGTAGGTGCCCAGTGAGGCCAGAAGAGGGCGTTGGATCCTCTGGAGTTACAGGCTGCTGTGATCTACCTGGTCTAGGAACTGGAAACCCAGCTTTGGTCCTCTCTGCAAGAGCAGCAAGTGCTCTTAACTAGTGAGCTGTCTCTCCACCTCTTGAGCAGTATTTCTAGCCAGATGGTGGGAGGCACATGTCTTTAGTCCCAGCACTTGGGAGGCAGAAGCAGACAGAGGCAGGTGGATCTCTTGAGTTCCAGGCCAGTCTGGTCTATAGAGAGAGCTCAGGACAGCCAGGGCTACAAAGTGAAACCCTGTTTTAAACACACACACACACACACACACACACACACACACACACAGAGAGAGAGAGAGAGAGAGAGAGAGAGAGAGAGAGAGAGAGAGAGAGAGTTCTATATACTAACACCAAAATATTAAAAAGGGAAAATCAGAAAGCAATGCTTTTTACAATATCACCCCCCCCCCCCCCGCAAAAAAAAAACAAAAAAAGGACAAAGAAACCAAAGAGATGGAAACATCTGAACACTGAAAAACAATTTTTTGGGGGGTGAGTGGGTTTCAAGACAGAGTTTCTCTGAGTGTATCCCTGGCTGTGCTGCACTCACTTTGTAGACCAGGCTGGCTGAACTCATAGCCATCTACCTGCCTCTGGGATTAAAGGCGTGCGCCACCATGCCCCGCTGAAAAACAAATGTATTTTGACTCAAAGACTCCCTGGTGTTGAACACCCTATGTGATCAAAGATGCCCACACACTTTCTGGTCCTGGTCTTTCTGCCTCCTGGAGTTATAGGTGTTCTCCGCCACGCCCAGTTTATGTAATGCCTAGGTTGGAATCCAGGCCTCACTCCTGTTAGGTAAGCACTCTACCAGCTGAGCTACACCCCCAGGCCAGATACTGAAAACTTGATTAAAGAACGTGAAGAACACCTGTGCATGCGCGCGCACACGCGCGCGCGCACACACACACACACACACACACACGATTCTGTGTTTATGTATTGCAAGAATTAAGATGGTTGAGTACTACAGACTCTGAGTAATCCCTAGAGGTCATAGGAGCCTAGGCGTATGTGATGCATTTTCTTCTTTTTTTTTTTTTTGGTTTTTTGAGACAGGGTTTATCTGTGTAGCCCTGGCTGTCCTGGACTCACTTTGTAGACCAGGCTGGCCTCGAACTCACAGCGATCCGCCTGCCTCTGCCTCCTGAGTGCTGGGATTAAAGGCGTGCGCCACCATGCCCGGCTATGATGCATTTTCTTCATTGTCGGCTGAGGAGATGATTCTTGGGGGAGAAGTGAACTGGAACCTGCAGTATCTGAAGTCGGAATCCAGCTCCGTGCCACTGTATGTCCCTCTTAGCCCAACTTCTCCTTTCCTACCTCTGTATGGAGGAGGTAGAAGTGTCACATTTTTGCAATTGAGATTTCTAAATCTCAGTCTGGAGGTGGTGGCGCACGCCTTTAACCCCAGCACTCGGGAGGCAGAGGCAGGTAGATCGCTGTGAGTCTGAGGCCAGCCTGGCCTACAAAGCGAGTCCAGGACAGCCAAGGCTAACAACACAGAGAAACGCTGTCTCGAAAAACCAAAATAAAATAAAAAATGGAGGAAAGCATCCGGTGTTGATCTTTAGTTTGCACATACATGTTGGTGGGCACACATCAATACATGGGTACAACACAGTCTTCTAAAGCCAAAATCATAAAACATATATATATATTTAAAAACCCAACAAGGTGGACAGCTTCTAAGGTTGAAAATAAAAGATAGCCAGAAGCCAGGTGGGTGTGGTGGCGCACTCCTTTAATCCCAGCACTCGGGAAGCAGAGGCAGGCGGATCGATGAGAGTTTGAGGCCGGCCTGGTCTACAAAGCGAGTCCAGGAGCCGGGCGTGGTGGCGCACGCCTTTAATCCCAGCACTCGGGAGGCAGAGGCAGGCGGATCGCTGTGAGTTCGAGGCCAGCCTGGTCTACATAGTGAGTCCAGGATGGCCAAGGCTACACAGAGAAACCCTGTCTCGAAAATAAATAAATAAATAAAAAACAAAAACAAAAAAGATAAATAAATTCTGAAAACATATTGTAGAATATTATTTAAAAAAAAAAAAAAAAAAAAACAAAGCGAGTCCAGGACAGCCAAGGCTACACAGAAAAACCCTGTGTCCAAAAAAAAAAAAAAAAAAGGTACTTAAGTATTTTATGTGTATAGATGTTTTGCCTGTGTATGTGTCGGCACTGCTGCCTCTGGTGTCTATGGAGGCCGGAAGAGAGTTCCAGATTCTCTGAAACCGCAGTTACAGCCCGCCAGCTGTGAGCCTCTGTTCGGGTGCTGGGAATCAAGCCCTGGTCCTCCTCAAGAGCAGCCAGCGCTCTTAAACACCGAGCCATCACTCTAGCACCTAAGAAAGCTCTTGTTTGTTTGTTTGTTTTGTTTTGTTTTTTTTGAGACAGCGTTTCTCTTTTGCAGCCCTAGCTGTCCTGGAACTCATTCAGCAGGCTATGCTGGCCTTGAACTCACCTGCTGGACTATTTCAGTAATTTTTTTCTTTTGTTTTGTTTTGTTTGTGTGTTTGTTTTTGTTTTTTCAAAACAGGGTTTCTCTGTGTAGCCTTGGCTGTCCTGGACTCACTTTGTAGACCAGGCTGGCCTCGAACTCACAGCGATCCACCTGCCTCTGCCTCCTGAGTGCTGGAATCAAAGGCATGTGCCACCATTGCCCGGCAAAAGTTTTTTTGTTTTGTTTTGTTTTGTTTTTTCCGGAGACAAGGTTTCTCTGTGTAATAGCCCTGGCTGTTTTATTTTTATTTTTTATTTATTTATTTATTTATTTTTTCGAGACAGGGTTTCTCTGTGTAGCCTTGGCCATCCTGGACTCATTTTGTAGACCAGGCTGGCCTCGAACTCACAGCGATCTGCCTGCCTCTGCCTCCCGAGTGCTGGGATTAAAGGTGTGCACCACCACGCTCGGCGATTTTATTTTTATTTTTATGCCAGGTGGTGGCAGTGCATGTCTTTAATCCCAGCACTCAGATGAAAGAGGCCAGCAGATCCCTGAATTCGAGGCCAGCTTGGTCTATAGAGAGAGTTCCAGGGCCCCCAGAGCTACAGAGAAACCCTGTGTCGGGGTGGGGGGTTGGGGGGTGAGGGGGGGGGGGTGGGGAGAAATGGAGGCGGGAATACAGTAATTTAAGATATCCCTACGCCTCCAGTGCCTGCAGTCTTGTGCCTGCGCAGTTTTACTGGCATTGAGTCTTTGAAATTCAAATCAGGGTGTAGGTGGCTAAACTTCTTCCTTAATCTCTGGACCCCCCCCCCGTTCCTCCCCCCCCCCCCCGCAGGGTTGCCAGTTTCCTGAATACATTCTTTTCACTTAGGCTTGCTTTCTCCTTCAGCTCCACCTCCTCACAGCGCGCCAATCGGTAAAGTCTGAAAGGGAAGACCAGGTCACCTAGGCAGGATTTGAAAGGCCACTGCGCTCTAAGAAGTGCTGCCAGCTAGCGCGCACCCTCGTGGATGACAGTGGCATTGCGGGCGTTCCTTTCCGCCCCGCCCCCGGGGACAAAGGTCTTCCAGGTCACTTAGGACCTTAGGTCCCCGCGAAACAGATCAGACCTGAAGAGGAGGCTGTGGTGCCTGGAACCGAGTTGGGGGGTTTTGGAGGCAGAGAAACTGAGAAGTGGAGGTACTGAGGAGTTGGAAAGGGTCGGACGGAAGAGGAGGGCGAATGTGGGCATGCGCAGCGGCTTGGGAGCCTTCGAGCCGGCGGCGTTAGTGCCTAGACACTATCCCAACAGCCTAGAAGGGCCAGGACCCTAAAGCGGACGCTCCTAACTTGCAGAGTCTTCACTGTCCGCTGAGTCCAAGCCAAGAGCGCGGTTAGTGCGCAACGCACTTTGAATGTGTGCCCAGTGCTTCCGCACCAGAGCGTCTGGCGTTGACTCTGTACTTCTCCGTGTGCACACGTTGTGACAGTGGCCAGGACTGTGGAGAGGCGGCACTGGAGGGACATAATCATCTCCTACTTCTTCGTAGATGGCCTCGTCGAGCCCTGTAGCCCCTTGCTCCTGCGACTGCTTTGTTTCTGTGCCCCCGGCCTCAGCCATCCCAGCTGTGATCTTCGCAAAGAACTCGGACCGCCCCCGAGATGAAGTGCAGGAGGTGGTGTATATCCCGGCAGGCACTCACAGCCCCGGGAGCCGGCTCCAGGTGGGTTAGGACGCTGAAGGAGCTGGAAGGTCTTTATCCCGAGACCTTCGTTTTCTTGCACCTGGGACGCGGGGCAGATGCAGTGGAAAGAGTATGGACTTCAAGTCCACCTTGAGTCTAGTTAGCTTCTGCTAACTGAGTTTACTGGTGTGTGACCTTTCTTAAGGCTGACAAAGTGCAGGGGGCGGGGGGGGGGTGGGTTCTGTGTTTTTGGTTTTGTTTGTTTGTTTTTTCCCTCCGGTGAATTCTTCTCTCCTTGCCTCCAGTGCACCTACATCGAGGTGGAACAGGTGGGGAAGACACGCGCCGTGATTCTGAGCCGCCCTGCCTGGCTGTGGGGAGCTGAGATGGGAGCCAACGAATGTGGTGTGTGCATTGGCAATGAAGCAGTGTGGACCAAGGAACCTGTCGGGGAAGGGGAAGCCCTGCTGGGTATGGATCTACTCAGGTACAGACCGACTCTTCATACCCCGCCGCCTCCCACCCCTCTAACACCCAGGTCCGTTGGCCTTGCCCTTGTGGCCTCTTTAAGGAGGCCACAGTAGCTCTTCTGTCTGATAAAGACCTCCCTTGGCTAAGACTGGTTTGATTTTTTTTTTCTTTCTTTTTTTCAGTACCTTTTTTTCATTTTGTTTTCTGTTTGAGACAGGGGTTTCTTTTTGCAGTCCTGGCTGTCCTGGAACTTAATCTGTAAACCAGGCTGGCATTGAACTCATGGAGATCCGCTTGCGTGTAGGCCACCACTATTTTTGTCAACTGAAATATCTCATAGATATTTATAGAAACTGTATATAAAGTGTGAGGCAGAGGAGAGGTTCAGGTACTTTTTCCTTGGAGACAGTGTTCCAGACCTTTCCATGGGACTCTCAGTTCAAAGCTTGCAAATCACAGGCATATTGTTTCTTCCATGTTTGTTTGTTTGGTTCGGTGTTGTGTTTCAAGACAGGGTCTCTCAGTGTACGCCTGACTGGCCTAGAATTTGCTATGTAGACCAAGCTGGCCTTGACCTCACAGAGATCCACTTTCCTCTGCCTCCCAAGTGCTGGGGTTAGAGGTGTTTCCCTCCAATCGTATAGTATGTGGCTGAGTCTGGAGATGAACTTCTGACCCTCCTGCCTTCACCTCTTCTTTGGGATCCCAGGTCTGTGCCACCAGGCCTGGCCTTCATGACTGCAACGCCATCACTGCTGCTGGGTTTGCTGTGTGACGTGGGCTTTTCTTTCTTTCTTTCTTTCTTTCTTTCTTTCTTTTTTATGAGACAGGGTTTCTCTGTATAGTCTTGGCTGTCCTGGACTCACTTTGTAGACCAGGCTGGCCTCGAACTCACAGCGATCCGCCTGCCTCTGCCTCTCAAGTGCTGGGATTAAAGACGTGTGCCACCACAAGTCCGGCTTGTGACTTGGGCTTTTCATCCTTCTGGATCACCTCTGACCTCTGACCTCTGACCTCTCTGTCAGGCTGGCTTTGGAACGGAGCAGCACCGCCCAGGAGGCTGTAAATGTGATTGCAGGCTTGCTGGAACGCTATGGGCAGGGGGGCAGCTGCCGGGAGGACCCTGTGCCATTCTGCTACCACAACACCTTCCTACTGGCAGACCGGACAGAGGCATGGGTGCTGGAGACAGCTGGCAGGCTGTGGGCTGCTCAGCGGATCCAGGGTAGGAGTCTAGCATAGAGGCTGCCTCCGAGAGGGAACCTAGACCTCTCCAGGTACTGATCTCCGCTGTGGAGGCTACCGTTTTTGCTCTCCCTGACAGTCTTGGGCAGTGGGAAATGATTGGTGGGTCAGGGAGGGACTTACTCTTGTGACACCTTGGGAGACTAGAAATGAACCCACTTAGGAACTAACTCTTCCTCTTCTGTGGCCAAATGCCCCCATGCTTTATCCTGCCCCTTCCTCTGGGAAGCCTTCCTGGATCTCCCTGCATGGTTAGGGAGTCATGTCCTATGACTTAGCCCTGGCTGATTGGTCTGGCTCATCACCATAGGCCCCTTGAGGGCAGGTTGTGCTTGTTAAAACAATCCAAGTTCCTCACCCAGGGCTTGGCACATAAGCGGGGTGCCCCGCAACAGCTAAACAAGCCGCTCTTCTTTCCCAGCGGGTGCTCGGAACATTTCCAACCAGCTGAGCATTGGCACAGACATCTCAGCAGAACACCCAGAGCTCCGTAGCTACGCCAAGGCCCAGGGTTGGTGGACTGGGCGGGGCACCTTTGACTTTGCAGAGATCTTCTCCCTGATCCAGCAGCCCGTGCGCATGGAGGCTGCCAAGGCCCGCTTCCGGGCTGGGTGTGAGCTGCTGCAACAGCAACAAGGTCTGTGAGTAGTGGGCGGGAGGGCCACAGCACCCCAGCCGGAGTCTCTTTCTCACGCCCATTTGCTGAGCCCTCCCCACTTCCTCCTTACAGGGAACATCACACCAGAGGTGATGATGGGCATCCTCAGGAACAAGGAGAGTGGCATCTGCATGGACTCCGGAGGCTTCCGCACCACAGCCAGTATGGTGTCAGTCCTGCCCCAGGATCCCATAAAGCCCTGTGTCCATTTCCTCACTGCCACACCCGACCCATCCAGGTGAGGAACGAAGAGGGCATCCTGGTCAGGGGACGTGATGGGACGTGCCCCTTGCTGCTGTATCAGTCCTTCAACCTGTGTCTCATTAGGTCGGTCTTCAAACCTTTCATCTTTGAAATGGGGGTGTCCCAGGCCCCCCAGGTGCTGTCCCCCACTTTTGGAGCCCAGGACCCTGTTCGGATCCTCCCCAGATTCCAGACTCAGGTGGATCGCCGACATTTACTCTATCGTGGACACCAGGCAGCCCTGCGGTTGATGGAGAATGACCAGGTAACCCTGGGGACTCTGCTGAGGGCAGGTAGGAAGCACTTTCTAGAAAGGGCCTGGGCCTGGAGATGGGTGGGGCCTTCAGCCAACCTTGGGCTTCTCCTGGCTGGGGGGTGGGGGGAAAGTCCACATTCCTCACTCCTGCTTTTCCCCTTAGGAGGAGGGACAGCGGCTCCGGCAGAAGCAGCAGAGCCTGGAGCAGGAAGGCCTGGAGGCTTTGAGAGGACTGCTTGCTGGAGACCAGACCTCACCTCCCCACGGGCTGGGCAGCCTCTTCCCAGCCTTTGTGGAGAGGGAGCATCAGGCCTATCCTTAAGCAATGCAGCACCTCTTGGCCCACTGGGTGCAGAGTCCAGCTGTCATGAGCTGTGTGTCGGGGGAGGGGATCACAGGCATCTCCTCACACCACTCACCAAGGTTCTGAGTGGCTGGCACAGCCTTTGGCTTATTAAATGTGTTTTATTTCCTTATTCTGGGAACTGGATCTCAGGTCTAGTGGGGCAAGCAGAGCCAGGGCAAAGCGAAGCTCCTAGCAGGCTGGTTGTAAGTCATAAACCCTAATGACGGGTGTGATGGCACCTAGCTCGTGTGTGTGGTGGTGGTGGTGGGGTTCACAAAGACCCAAGATCATGCCTCATTGGGCTGCTATTTGGAGACAATCAAGACCCCAGTCCTTTGCTTGGACTGCATGGTAGCGTGTCTTTAATCCAATTACTCAGGAAGCAGAGGCAGGATGGAGATCTGTGAGTTCCAGGCCAGCCAAGATTGCACAGTAAGGCACTATTTATTTATTTGTTTGTTTGTTTGTTTTTGTTTTGTGAGACAAAGTTTCTCTGTGTAGCCCTGGCTGTCCTGGACTTACTCTGTAGACCAGGCTGGCCTCGAACTCACAGAGATCCACCTGTCTCTGCCTCCCAAGTGCGGGGATCAAAGGCGTGCGCTACCATGCCCCACTGCTAAAAGAGTTTTGTTCTGTTTCTTTTTTTAATGATTTTATTTTAATGTGCATTGCTGTGTTGCCTGCATGTACGCTTGCTTGAGGGTGTCCGAGCCCCTGGAACTGGAATTACAGATAGTTGTGAGCTGCCATGTGGGTGCCGGGAATTGAACCTGGGTCCTACGAAAAGAACAGCCAGAGCTCTTAACCACTGAGCCATCTCTCCAGTCTTTGTGAGGCACGATCTTTAAAAAAAAAAAACCACAAAGCTCTCTCACCGTGAGACGGCAACCATGTCTGTGAGATGGTCCCACGTCTTGCCCACTTGGGGGCAAGCAAGCTGGAGACCTAGAGAGGTGCCAGCCCTTTCCAGCATTCCTGAAAGGTTAAGCTGCTTTGGGGTAGGGGTGGGGGCTGTGGTTTTGATTCCTTTCCTTGACTTGCCCAACCGTGTGACATGAAAAGCATTCCAAGCTCAGAGACACTTTATTGTGGGGAGGGGGGTCCTGCCACAGGTGCAGGGCCTTAAAAGGAGGGCAAGTGTGCAGAGGCTGACCGTTACTTTGTGCTTCTTTTGGTTGTAGTTTTTGTGATGCTAGAAGCTACAGATAGAGAGGTCTTGGGAGCTGTGGCTGCTGGAGTCCCCTTCTTTGCTTGGACAGAGCTTTTCCGGCTCCTGGGAATCCGTTTCTTGGTAGAGGAGGCAGTCTGGGTTGGGGAGGTGTCCTTAGGGGCTGACTCCTCAGGCTGTGTAGTGACAGCAGGGCTGCAGTCCCCAGCCATGGGCACTGCAGGCCGCAGGGGCAGCTCTGTGAGGACAGGCCGTGTCTCCATCCTTGACAAGTGCTCTGCCAGGACTGCCTGCTGCCGGCGTTCCTGATGCTGGTGCAGTTCCTGCTCCAGGTCCTTGAAGAATCCTGGGGGAGGGGAGGTGGAGCCCTGGGCTCAGCAGGAGGGCCTCAGGCTCGGGGTATCCCTGGTGAACCTCCTGACAGATGGACAGACCTTCCCAGTAGGATTATGGGACTGAGAAGAGATGAGTCCCATGTGTCCTCCAGTTAGACCCCGCCCTGATTCTGGACGGAGGTGGATCATCGATACCCACTCACTCTATTATGGCGAGCTGGTGGCCTGAGGCTGATGGAAAGTGAGCTTGTAACCCCCAGGGACCATGAGCCCTGCCAGAGGATGACACACCTCCCTCCCTCCTGAATGCCATTCTAGAACCATGAAGGGCCTGGAGTGGAGGAGACCACGGAGCTAGCTGCCTAGGATGGTGTCAGGGTCATTCCCTGAGTCCCCTAGGGCAGTGTGAGCCTGGGGAGGCTGCAAGCTGCAGGAAATAGTCACCTCGCTCTGTGCGGAAGGGGCCAGTCAGCTCTGGAAATTCCTCATCTGATGATTCCTTCTCCTCATCTGAGGTCCAGCGCTCTGATATAGGCTGCCTGTCCAGGTCCAAGAGCAGTGGCAGGGCGCCTATCACCATCTTCCTGTAAGGCAGAAAGAGCAGAGGCTGCCCATGTGGGCATCCCTGCTATGGAACCTGGGGGAGGGGACAGTGACATATGCTTTAGTGCCCATACCTGAATGAGTATGACTCTGAGACTAGGAGGTGGGCCTGGGGTCAGCCCCAAAGAGCAATAGGCTGGCTCTTGTGAGGTGCTGGAGATGGGATTGGAAAGTGACAGACTCAGTTTGGGAGCAGAGGGCATGATGGGTACATCAGGGTTGCAGGCTGAGAGTGGCTTTCCAGCTCATCTGGCACCTCTGTTCTCCCAGCTTCAGTCCCTCCTCACCTGTAGCCATCCTGGTTGGTGCAGGGGTTTCCACACAGGTTGAGAATGAGAAGGCTCTGGGGGAGCTCATCTGTACAGCAGAAAGAATGTATGAGGGTCTCATGCCTGCTTTGCACCCCCGAAGAGAAAAGGGGGGGGGGGGGGGCACAACCATTAAAAAAAAAAACCACAAGGAGCTTGGAGCCAAGAGGAGGGAGGACGCCACAGGGGACCCACCCATCCCATGAACCAGGGCAAGGTATTCCTACCTAGTGTTAGCGTTTCAATCAGGTTCTCAGAAAGGTCCAGAAACTGGAGGTACTGGAGGTCAAGGAGGTTTTCCACCTGCCTAATTCGGTTTCCTGCCAGAGACAGGAAGCTGCAGGGCAAGAGGGAGGGGCAGAGACAAGGCTAAGCTACAGGACTGCTGGAGGGGGACACCAGGTACCAAGGCTCCCCTGTGTAGGCAGCTGGCTGACAAGTGGCGACACCTAGCCTTGGGGGGTGAGGAAAGTGTCTGGTGAGGAACAAACAAGGCTTGGAAAGCATCAGGCCAGTTCTAGGGGTGCAGCCAGTTTCCCCGCCACCCACTCCTATACTCTGCTGCCTCGGTGCCACGTACCGCAGGGAGGTGAGGCATGCCAAGTTCTCGATTCGCTGGATCTTATTCTGCAGGAAGAAAGCAAGGTGGGGAAACCAAGCTAAGGTCAGCTGGGTGGGGGGGTCCTCTTTAAAGGGTAAAGCCCTAAGACCGTGGCTACTCTCAGCTGCCGCCATTACACTGTGAGAATGACCACTCAACCTGACTGAGTGGCTGGATCTCATTTCCTTGGGGAAAGATGATTTGTTTTCTCTGGTTAACATGTCAACTCGGGGCTAGTTCAATGAACAGAATCAAATAAGGAAACCAAGGGGCCGTTAGAGGGATGGAAAAGGCCTCACTGGGGCCTGTAAACCCAGAAGGAACAATAATCGTATATTAGTTAATTCACAAGGTTTATCTAGGAGATGTTTAAGGGCTCTGGCTGTATTCTGCCTAGGGAAAGGCTGACGACCACCCAGCCACCACTGCACAGCCTTCAAAAGATCCGAAGGACGTGGGACATGGGAAAATCTTTTCACCAAAATAGTAACTGGGCACTTGTTTATTCTAAACATTTTTTTTAAATCATTTTTTAAAATTTTATTTATTATTATGTATACAGTGCTCTGCTTGCATGTACTCCTGCAAGCCAGAAGAGGGCGCCCTATCACATTACAGATGGTTATGAGCCACCATGTGGTTGCTGGAAATTGAACCCAGGATCTTTGGAAGAGCAGGCGGTGCTCTTAACCACTGAGCCATCTCTCCAGCCCTATTCTAAACATTTTTAATGACTTTTTTTTTGTATGTGGTGTGTGAGCACATGTGTGTGGAGGTCAAAAACCAAAATTGAAAAGAGTCAATTCTCTCCTACTACGTGGGTCCTGGGATTGAACTCAGATTACCAGGCTTGGCAGCAAGTGCTTTTTACCTAAGGAGCCATCTTGCCAGCCATTTCATATATTCATCCATCCATCCATCCATCCATCCATCCATCCATCCATTGAGGCACAGTCACTCTATGTAGCCTTGGTTGTCCTGGAAATCATAGACCAGGCTGGCCTCCAATTTCTAAAGATCCTGCCTGCCTCTGTTGCCCAAGTGATGGGACCAAAAGGATGCACCACTACACTGGGATCTGTATTTGTTTTTAAGACAGGGTTTTGTGTAGGGCAGACAGAAACTTCCCATGTAGCGCAGGGTAGCCTCAATCATGTGATCCTTCTGCTTCAGCCTCGTGAGTAACACAAGTACTGAGGTTACAGGTGCACGCCACCACCCAAGCTGGGAACAGGCTTGAGCCTGCCAGGGCCTCCTGTCTGGAAGGTCTAGGATCTAGGCCGAGAGAAGTGTCTGAACAATGCTGATTCAAGATCATGTTCAGGAGCTCTTGGTGAGGTGGGGTAGGAAATCAGTCTTTTTGTTTTTCGAGACAGGGCTTCTCTGTGTAGCCCTGGCTGTCCTGGAACTCGTTCTGTTGACCACACTGGCTTTGAACTCACAGAGGTCCACCTGCCTCTGCCTCCCAGGTGGTGGGATTAAAGGCATGCGCCAGCACACCCAGAAATTAAGTGTTTCAATTCAGGAGAATTCCTGATTCATTTGGTAATGTTCTCCTTGCCAAACACCAGAAATGGGAGAAGGAAAGAAAAAAAAAAAAAAAAAAAAAGATGGAGCATTGGGCTGTTAGACAAAGTTTGCAGCAGGGAGGGGGCAGGAAGCTTGGGGTGAGACTTTACCGACTGCAGGTAGAGGCTATGGATATTCCGGAGGCTCTCCAAATTCCCAATAGAAGTAATCCCTTCCCGATCCAGGCGGACAGTCTCCAGTTCATCAAGGGTATGAAACCTGGAGGAGAGTGAGTGGAGTGCTTCACACCTGCGGCCTCTTAGTAGCTGATGGCAGGGAGGGAGGAGGAGACTGGTCCCAAGGAAAGGAGGAGGGCTGAGTGATATATATATATTTTTAAGATTTATGTATTTATTATTTAGACAGTATTCTGCCCGCATGTGTGTCTGCATGCCAGATCTCATTATAGATGGTTGTGAGCCACCATGTGGTTGCTGGGAATTGAACTCAGGGCTTTTAGAAGAGCAGATAAGTGCTCTTAACCTCTGAGCCATATCTCCAACCTGGCTGAGTGCTTTTGATGAGATGTCAAGAACAGCTCCTTGCCCGGCATGGCACCACAAGCCATTAATCCCAGCACTCGGGAGGCAGAGGCAGGTGGATCGCTGTAAGTCCAAGGCCAGCCTGGTCTACAAAGCGAGTCCAGGACAGCCAAGGTTAACATGGAGAAACCCTATCTTGAAAAACCAAAAACCAAAACAAAACAAAACACCAAAACCAAAAAAAACCAGCTTCTTGACTGTGTCTTGGTGTCTAGGGCATGAGAGTGGCTGGTTTCAGACACATAGTTCTTTACTGGTAGGACAAAAAGCTGAAAATGGGCCCTCTGGATAACTATCTTGAAAAACCAAAACCAGAAAACAGAAAGAAAGAAAGGAAGAAAGAGAAAAAAGAAGAAAAAAAAGCCCAATTGTAAAGTATGGCATGTGCAGCAACTAAAGAGACAAACATGAGTTACAGAATTAGTACAGCTCAGCAAACTATTTCTTTCTCATCCACTCACATCTTTTCTGACAGGTCGTCATCCTCAGGGAAGGTCAAGTTCCGCTTAGTGATGAGGGCCTCAGTAATGTAGACGCCTTCTTCCTTTGTTTTCTGAGTAGCATTCTTAGCTGTGAAAAGAGGAGCCCCTTTGTCACCTGTCTTCATTCTTGGAGACCTGACCAACTGTTCTTTCTATCCACCAACTCACCTTTCTCCTCATCTCCCGGCATGACCTAAAATAAACAGCCGCAGCTTGAGGGCAATGGCCAAAGAGGAGCAGAGACGTTTAGACGACCGCTTAAGGATGGATGAGTGAGGGGGCGAGGACAGGGGTTGGTTGGTTCCAGAGCCAATCGTCGGGGCTGCGGTGGAAGACAGGAGTAAATCGGAGCGAAGGATCTGGAGTTAGAAGTGTGTGGCGTGACTTTACTGGCTTTAAACTGAAAGGACCGGAAGAATGAGAACGGTTTCTTGAAGGTTCGCGTCGTTGCTAGGAGACTGGACGCCAGGTCCGGGAGGAGTGAGGGCGGGGACTACAGGCTCAGCTCTACGCATGCGGGTAGCGGCTCTATCCGGCGGCTCTCCCACTGTTTCCGGCCCCGGGTTTTCCCTGATGCCCCACAATCCTTAGCTTCTTCCGCCTCCGCGCAGCACTCCTGGGTACTTCCTGTAGCGATGGCTGCGACGGTGGCTGGGTTACTTCGAGGAGGTCTCCCGCCCCGGGCGGGTAAGGAGCGGCCCACGGCCTCGCTGCGCATTGGCCATTACTCTCTAGTCCTTGCCTCCCTCTTTTCCCTCCGACCTTTCCCGTAAACTCTGACCGCGGACAGCAATCGGTGACCATGTCACTAGCCGGGTCTCTGATTTGACCGGGTCCAGTTACCTATGACATCCCCTGCACCCCGCCGCGCCACACACACACACACACACACACACACACACACACACACACACACACACACACACACACGTCCCCTGCACCCCGTCCAGTTACCTATGACATCCCCTGCACTCCGCCGCCACACACACACACACACACACGTCCCCTGCACCCCGTCCAGTTACCTATGACATCCCCTGCACTCCGCCGCCACACACACACACACACGTCCCCTGCACCCCGCCGCACACACACGTAATCGCAGCAACGAGGTCACCAACAACAACAGTGTTTATTTATTCCTACACCCTTGCCTTGGATTTTTCTAATCCTTCGCTCCGTTCTTGCCCCTGGCCCCAAGAGAGTCCTTGGCGGCGGGATCTTTATCTATTCCTTTTTTTTTTTTTTTTTTTTCCCGAGACAAGGTCTCTCTGTGTAGCCTTGGCTGTCCTGGACTCACTTTGTAGACCAGGCTGGCCTCGAACTCACAGCGATCCTCCTGCCTCTGCCTCCCGAGTGCTGGGATTACAGGCGTGCGCTACCACGTCCGGCTAGCTATTCCTTCTTAAGGTCTTTAGTCTAAACAGTCCCCTCTCTCAACTACCTTCTCTCTATAAAGCAGGTTCCACAGCGAAACCTTTTGCTTGTGTTCAGCTTATCGATCCTCCCGCTTAGTCCATCCCGTCTATTGTTGCCTGTGCGCCTGTCTCGTTAAATTTCCTGTCCATTCATCTCGGCTAGTAAGTGGCATGGTGCCTGACGTCAGTAAGCACGCGTTGAACGTTTAATGAGTGAATTTGGCGCCGCCCTGTAGACCAGGGATTGCGGGTTATTGTTTTACATCCATTTCCTCATTTAAACCTTAAAGCAAAAGCACCTTGGGAGGAACGCATTGTCAACTCTTTACAGAGAAGCTCACTGAAAGTTTGGGCCAGTTTAATGACTGGGCAAGAATAACACTAATAAGCTGCAGAGTGGGCCTAACATCCAGTGCCATCTCACTCCAAAGGCACTCCCCCGACTCCCGCCAGCCCCCCGCTCCCAGGGCCTCTCTGTGTTAGCCTTGGCTGTCCTAGACTCGCTTTGTAGACCAGGCTGGCCTCGAACTCACAGTGATCCACCTGCCTCTGCCTCCTGAGTTCTGGGATTAAAGGCGTGTACTGCCGCCGCTGCTGCCGCCGCCGCCGCCAGGCTGCTCCAGAGGCACTCTTAACAGGTCTTGTGTTGCCCTGGCCATCCTCCATATTCTAGCTGATCCTTTTCCTGCTAAACTACAGCGTTGGGGATGAAAGAGTCACTTTGGCTCAGAGCTTTGGAATATTTCCCTGGTTTCTGATAGGCCTTTCAAGCTTTTCCTGTCACCAAGAACGAACCGTTAAAGGTCAGAGGACAGCTTGCATAAATCTTTTCCCTCCTCCTCCATAGCATGGTCCAAGGGGGAATGGGGGGGCGGTGCTGAGCCCAGATCATCAGGTTTGGGGGTGAGTGCATTTACCATCCTGGATGAGTTGTCTCTCGGGCCTTCATTTTGCTTTTTGAGTCTGGGTCTCACCTTGCTGAGGTTGGCCTTGAACTAATCCTCCTGACTCCGCTTCCCTAGAACTTGGATCCCAGGTGTTCACCTTCCTAGGTAACCTGAGGAAAGACCCCGTTGGGAGAGTGGTACAATGTGCTTTTCCTTCCTTCCTTGTTTCAAATCACGGGAGCGGACCTCAGAGTTCAGGGATGGAACCGTGCAGTGCCAGCGGACTGGACGCTGCCCCCAGAGTTTCTGATGTCTTTGTAGGTTTAGGGCAGGCACGAGAGTATGTATTTCCAGCAAGTTCCCAGACGGTGCCTGGATGGAGCTGCTTGTACTTAAGAACTGTTTAGGTCGCGGATTGACATTCTACAGTAGAACTGGCCCTGGTGCTGTTTTTTTTTTTTTCTTTCTTTCTTTCATTTGCTCCATTTTTTTTCTGGCTTGATTGCTGGAGATGGAACCTAGGCCTGGTACTTAACAGAGCAGTTCTGTATCTCTTAGTTGCAGTCCCAGCCCATGACGACTGTTTTATGATTAAAGTTTTACTGGGGCATCGCTTCACATACTGTTTCTGGCTGCACTGGCTTTTGTTTTGTTTTGGTTTCGATATGTCTCGCTTATTTATCTTGAGACCGGGTCTCACCGTGTATCCGCAGCCAGCCTGAAACTCACAGAGAGCCACCTGCCTCTCCCTCCTGAGCCCTAGGAGTAAAGAAGTGCACCACTGCACCCAGTTTGCTTCTTCATTTTAAAGAATGACTGTATGTCGCTCACAATATAGGCCTGGCTGGTGTGGAACTCACTGTGTAGACCAGTCTGGCCTTGAACTTGGGGTGGTCCTCCTGGGTCTATCTTCTGAGTGGTCGATTACAGGCATGTTCTACCATGTCTGGGTACGATGATGATGATGGATTGATTCTGTGGGTTTGGGTTACATGCATATATGTACACCACATTCTGCTTGGTGCCTATGGATGTCAGAAGAGGGCTTTAGATCCTCTGGAACTGGAATTACAGATGGCTGTGCGTCATCATGTGGGTGCTGGGACATGAACCCAGGCTTTCTGTAAGAGCAAAAATTATGCCCATCTCTCCAGCCCCAACCACACCTAGGCTTTAAAAAAAATTTTTTTTTATTATATATAGTATTTTGTCTGCATGTACACCTGCAGGCCAGAAAAGGGCACAAGATCTCATAGATGGTTGTGAGCTATCTAAGGGTTGTAGTTGCTGGGAATTGAACTCAGGACCTTTGGAAGAGCAGCCAGTGCTCTTAACCTCTGTGCCATCTCTCCAGCCTGGACACCTAGGGTTTTTTTGGTTGTTGTTTTGTTTTGTTTTTTAATGGCTGTTTTTAGCAGAGTTGAGTGGCAGACTATATGAACCCCAAACTTAAAATTTTTATTATTTGGCCATAAGGTCTTCCCCCACCCCCCAGGGTTCTCTGTGTAGTCTTGGCTGTCCTAGATGTGCTTTGTAGACCAGGCTGGCCTCGAACTCACATCAATCCACCTGCCTCTGCCTCCTGAGTGCTGGATTAAAGGCATGCGCCACCACACCTGGCTAGGACAGGTTTTTCTTAACCCTCTCTTCATTTGTTTATTTATTTAGGTGTTTGTTGTCGCTGTTTTGTGGTAGTCTCAGTAGCCCAGACTGGTACTGGTGGCTACTCTGCCTTATCCTCCTGCGTGCTTGAATTAGAAGTGTGCACACTATTCCTGGTTCTCCATTTGCTTTGTACTTTTAAAATACTTTATCTTGTTAAAAAAAAAAAAAACTTTAACAATTCTAGCACTACACACAAGGCGGATTTAGAGAGGACTGGTTCTGGAGTCTGCTTGGTAGAATACTTGCCTGGCATGCACAAAGCCCTGTGTTCAATCCCCAACACGCTTAAACCAGGCATAGTGACAAACACCCGCAAGTGGAGTGGGTGGATCAGAAGGTCAGCGTCAGCTTCACTGTGAGTACAAGGCAGCCTGGCCCCATAGAGACCCTGTCTAAGAGCAAAGCAAGAGCGACAGGAACCAAAACCTACAGAAAGGGAGTCTCAAGGGACTGAGCTACTGGTAAGGTCACGCACTAAAAGTAGCCATGTCTAGCTCTGAACCACACTTTTCTCTTTTTGTCTGTTGGAGACAAGCCAGGTCCTCCCAGGGGCTGTATCTTACTGTCTTGTCCTCTCCCCTTCCAGCTTGGCTGCCCACCGTCCAGGCCGTGCGCCATGGCTCCAAGGCTGTGACCCGCCACCGTCGTGTCATGCACTTTGAGCGGCAGAAACTAATGGCTGTAACTGAGTATATTTCTCCTAAACCTGCCATCAACCCTAGATGCCTACCACCCCCTCCCAGACCCCCCAAGGAGGTAAGGAGACTCAGGGTTACCTAGTGGTGGGTGGGTGAAGTTGGGCTCTAAACCACGTGGCTTACCATCCCATTTGAGCCCAAGTTAGTTAGCCCACTTTGAGTCAGATAGGTTTGTGTGTGTGTGTGTGTGTGTGTGTGTGTGTGTGTGTGTGTGTGTGTTAGTGGATCTACGTGAATGTGTGTACATACTTGCCACTGCTCATGTGTGGAGGACAGAGGGGAACTCTGAGGAGTCAGTTCTCTCTTCGTGCCCTGTAAAGTCTCTTGTCTCTGCCGTGCTGCATAACCAATGCGGGCCCACAAGCTTCTGGTCGGCTCTGTCTCCGCCTCCCATCCCTCTGCAGGAGTGCTGTGGCTGCAGATGTATGGGGCCACATCAGGCTTTTGTGTGTGAGTTCTGGGATTGGACTCAGATCTGCAAGCTTGCACAGCAGGCACTTTTCTTCTCTGAGCCTCTATCCCAGGTACTTTATACTAAAACATACACTTGGTTCTGTGAATTGCCTGCGCTGTCTGTATTTCCTTTATTTTTTATTTGTCTTCAAAAAAAGTTGTAAAAACTTTTCAAGCATATTGGTGGAGTTTTGCTCCTGCCCCCCCCCTTTTTTTTTTCTTTCTTTCTTTTTCTTTTTTTTCTTTTTTGAGACAGGGAGTCTTAAGACCAAGCTCTTCTTAAACTCCTGAGTTCAGGCGATCTCACCTTAGCCTCCTGGATGCTGAGATTACAGGTGTGAGCTACCACACCCTGTTTTAAAGGAGCCGAAACTTCCATGTTTCCCCTAAGGGATGACAGAAGTGTTTTGTCTTTTGAAAAGAACAGGAAGAAGCAAGGCGTGGCACCCCAAGCCTGTAAAGTTAGCATTAGGAGGTGGAAGCCGTAGGATCAGTTGTTCAGAGCCGTCCTTGGCTGTGTAGGGAGTTCAAGGCCACTTTGCACTGTATGACAAGCTGTTCTGAAAAAACAAAACAAATGGGCAGAGCGGCGCATACCTGTAATTCCAGCTCTCAGAAGGCAGAAGCTAGAGTGTTGTTCATAAATTCAAGGCTGGCCTGGTCTGCAGAATGAATTCCAGATCATCCAGGACTGTGAGGAGACTGTCTCAAAAAAAAAAAAAAAAAGCGAGAGCTGGAAAATGGCTCAGCAGTTTTGTTCTTCCATAGGACCCAAGTTTGATGGTAAGCACCCATGTGCCACCTCAGCTGTACAGGATCCAGTGCCCTCTTCTGGCCTCCTAGGGCACTGCACACATAGGGTGCAGACGCACACGCAGGCAAAACACTCATACGCGTAATGAACCATTTTTTCTTTTTGGTTTGTTTGTTTGTTTTCTTTGGCTTTTCAAGACAGGGTTTCTCTGTAGCCTTGGCTGTCCTGGACTTGCTTTGTAGACCAGGCTGGCCTCGAACTCACAGAGATCTTCCTGCCTCTGCCTCCCAAGTGTTGGGATTAAAGGTGTGTGCCACCACCGCCTGGCATAAATCTTTAAAAAAAAAGGTCAAATAATTCACCATTAGCCCTGATAACTGAAGTAATTTTATGTGCAGTACTAGGCATGGACCAGGTTTGTCACACATGCGGGACAACTATTCTGCTACCAAGCTCTATCCCAAGCCTTTATTTTACCTTTTATTTTGAGACCATCTCACTTAGTTTCTAAATTTACCCTTGAACTCACTCTGTACCTCAAGCAGGCCTTGAAGTTCTGATTCTCCTGCCTCAGCCTCCTGAGCAGCTGGAATTAGTTTTTCGGGCTTGTATTACTGCGGCCTGTAATGAAGTAATTACAGTTAACTGAGATGACCAGCACAGGCGGCGTGCCCAGGTGTCTGGAGAGAGCAGGGGCTCCCAGGTTTGCAGACTCTGCTCTGTTTGCCAGAGGAAGTAGACCAGTGATGGTGGAAGGCGCTCCGCGTTGTAGGCGTCAGGTCCCACTCTCCTATCCACTCTCTTCCAGTTGTTACACATCTGGCATCACTGACCACCCCAGTGCTAATGTGGGGGCCAAGAGGGTGCCAGGCCACCTTCATAGCTCCTCAGCCATCCCTTCCTGTTGCAGGAGTCAGGCCTCGTCCAGCTGCTGCGTCGAGACTTAGTGGCCGTTTTTCGGGACAACCGAATGATAGCCGTCTGCCAGAACGTGGCCATGAGTGCAGAGGACAAGGTTCTCCTGCGGCACCAGCTGCGGAAACACAAGATCTTGATGAAAGTCTTCCCCAACCAGGTAGGGCCGCCCGGGCTCAGGCTGTCTCCCCCCATGCCTGCTCAATGGTTCTGGGCTCTGCTCCTCCTGCAGGGTACTTCCAATTTCCGTCCCGGTCTGTCTAGACAAGCTGCCCTAGTCTGGTGCCCAGCTGGTGGGTAGGGGCTGAGGGGACCCTTGGGTGTAGTCTCAGCTTGGTACAGCCTGTGACTAAGGTATGTGGCTTTCCCCTCCTCTTGTCCCCCATTTGTCGTTCTTTCCTGTGACCTTAGGTCCTGAAGCCTTTTCTAGAACAGTCCAAATACCAAACCCTGCTACCACTTTTTGTTGGGCACAATCTGCTGCTGGTCAGTGAAGAGCCCAAGGTCAAGGAAATGGTGCGGATCCTAAAGAGCGTTCCTTTCCTGCCACTGCTGGGTGAGTGGAGCGCCCTGCCAGTTAGAGCTGGGGAAGTCGGTGAGTGGTGCGGAGCCTCTGGTGGATGAGGCCTGTGTCAGCGTGCTTATTGGGGACTGACTGTGTCACTCTACACCTGTGCTGTGTCACTGGACATGGGAGGTGCATGGCTCCCTAATAAATAGATTAAAAACAATAAGAAAAAGTAACTGAGATGGGCGCAGTGGCGACAAGGCAGAGGCAGCCTGTTCCACAAGAGCGAATCCAGTATAGTCAAGGCTTCACAGAGAAGCCTTGTCTCAAAACAAAACATAAATAGAGCTGAGTTACAGTGCTGTGATAAGTGTGTGTTGGGGTTCATTCTGTAGAGGAGACTACCTGTGTCTCCAGAAAATGCACATTTCCTAGGAACCTACACACTAGAATTTTCTTCCCCTGGTGTTTTCTTTCTTTCTTTCTTTTTTGGGTTTTTGAGACAGGGTTTCTCTGTGTAGCCTTGACTGTCCTGGACTCACTTTGTAGACCAGGCTGGCCTCGAACTCGCAGCGATCCGCCTGCCTCTGTCTCCCAAGTACTGGGATTAAAGGCGTGCGCCACCACGCCCAGCTTCTTGCAAAACACACATAGTATGCCACAACCCATCCTCCTGGTTTGTACATGTGTAGTTGGTCGCTGTTAGACACGGTCCCCAGTGCTGTGCGGGCGACACCTCCATCCATCCCCGTCACTGTGCATGTGTGCCGTTTAGATGGCAGCTCCATTTCTTCACTCCAAGGTCTTGTCCTCAAAGAAGTTTAGGAGCCACTGACTTTGGGAGAGGAGAGGGATTGATTCCCAACAGTAGGCGGGGTGGGGGTAGGGGGGCGGCTGGCACAAGTGTGACTCTGATTTGAGGAACAACTGGGAGGGGAGAAGGACGCTGGAGAGTAGGTTCTGGGGTTTAGATGATGCTTCTCAAGCGAGGAGTGTGTGGGGGGAGGGGCAGCTGACCCTATGTTCTTCCAGGTGGCTGCGTTGATGACACCATCCTCAGCAGGCAGGGTCTCGTAGACTATGCCAAGCTGCCCAGCCTGGAGCTGCTGCAGGGGGAGCTGGTAGGAGGACTTACTCACCTCATGGCACAGACCCGCTGCCTGCTTCAGCACCAGCCTGTTCAGCTGACTTCCATGTTGGATCAGTATGTCAAACAGCAACATGAGGGAGATTGTGCCCCATCAGCCAGTGGGGAGCCACATCCTCCTGACCCTGCTGCAGATTCCTAGCTGGCCTGTTTCACCCAGCTTCGCCTGTAAATACACTCTGTCCCTGTTGTCTGTGCTGTTGTCTGGCAGAGATCTAAAAGAATTTGGCATGTGAGAGTGGCGTGTGTGACTTGGCTCCCATTCACGGTGGCCTCCTTGGGGACAGGCCTCTGGACGGTGCAGAGCAATTCCATTTCAGAGTGAGGCTGTCCGTTGTCTTCCGTTCCACTAATCACTCTGCCTTTACTTGTTCCAACTAGGGACCAGATAAGAGCAGTCCCCTTCAGGTCTCCAGGCACAGGGCAGAGAGAATGGAGACTGTCCTGCCCACTGTCCCTTGCTCTGTTTTCCCAGCCCACCCTCCTGGTTCCTCCTTATGCCTTGATGGACCAGTTAAGAAAACCTGTGAATGGCTCCTGCTGAGTCTTGGGCTAAATACGGCACCAAACACAGCCGCCAGCTCCCTGATGCCTTGCCATTCAGGAAAAGGCGGAGAAGTTTCAAGCCCTGGGTAAAGTCTTGACCTTGGCTCTCTGAGGCCTCCACTCCCCATACTAGAACATCTTCATGAGTGGGTCCCCGTGGGCTCAGAGACTGGCTAGTGTTCCATCCTTCATGAGTGGGTCCCCGTGGGCTCAGAGACTGGCTAGTGTTCCATCCTTCATGAGTGGGTCCCCGTGGGCTCAGAGACTGGTTAGTGTTCCATCCTTCATGAGTGGGTCCCCGTGGGCTCAGAGACTGGCTAGTGTTCCATCCTTCATGAGTGGGTCCCCGTGGGCTCAGAGACTGGTTAGTGTTCCATCCTTCATGAGTGGGTCCCCATGGGCTCAGATACTGGTTAGTGTTCCATCCTTGGGGGATGCTTGGTTGTAGAAGGGATGGGAAAATTACTTCATGATAAAAATAAAATACATTTTATGGACTCTTTATTTTTTGAAGATTTACTTTATGTGTAAAACTGCTTGCATTTATATCTATGTACCATGTGTGTGCCTGGTACCCATGGAGGTAGGAAGAGGGCTCGGATCTCCTGGAACTAGAGTCACAGGTGGTGGGGAGCCCCCCGTGGCTGGGAAATTGAACCTGAGTCTTCTGGAAGAACAACAAGTGCTCACCACCTACTCTCTGGTTATTTCAAGTCCTCTCTAAATTGTCTCACTTTCTTTTCTTAAAAAGTCTTTCCAGGGGGCTGGAGAGATGGCTCAGAGGTTAAGAGCACTGTCTGCTCTTGCAGAGGTCCTGAGTTCAATTTCCAGCAACCACATGGTAGCTCACAACTATCTGTACTGAGATCTGGTTCCTTTTTCTGGTGTGTAGTTGTACATGCAGATATAACATTGTATACATAATACATAAATAAATATCAAAACAAAAAACTGTCTTTCCAGCCAGGCATGGTGGTGCTCGACTTTAATCCCAGCACTTGGGAGGCAGAGGCAGGTGGATCTTTATGAGTTCAAGGCCAGCCTGGTCTAGAAAGCAAGTCTAGGACAGCCAAGGCTACATAGAGAAACCCTGTCTCCAAAAACCAAAACAAACAACAACAAAACCCTGTCTTTCCTAGTCCTGTCCTTACAGAAACCTGTTTCACATGCTTTTCCTTATGAAGGCTGTGCTTGGCAGCAGGAAGGATCTGAGGGAACTAGAATTCTCTTAATATGGGATCTGGGGGCTGTGGGCAGCATTTTTCTTTATTTTTTTGTTTTTTGTTTGTCTGTTTTGTTTTTGTTTTTTTAGACCAGGCTGGTCTCGAACTCACAGCAATCCGCCTGCCTTTGCCTCTCAAGTGCTAGGAGTAAAGGTATGCGCCACCACGCCTGGCCCTCTTTTTATTTTCTCAAGGCAGGGTTTTTCTGTGTAGCCCTGGCTGTCCTAGACTCAACATTGTAGACCCAGTTGGCCTTGAACTCACAAAGATCCTCCTGCCTTTGCCTCCCAGTGCTGGGATTAAAAGCATATACCATCACACCTGCCTAGGGAGCAGCACTTCTAACAAGGGACATAAGGTGCTCAGCCTGTGGCTGTCATCCTTGATTGGGACACATCCTGGGTGGATGGAGTTGAATAAGGAGTGGCCCCTTAGCATTCCTTCCCAGACTTGGAGCAGTGCCACATCATCTTTCATCCTGCTCAGACACTGGTGTTGAAGATCTGCTATCCTCAGGCCTGGGCCAGGACCAGCCGCCCCGCCCCCAACCCTAGTGCCCAGCTCTGCAGATACCCAGGGATGCTCAATCATTTAAAAGGCCCCAGAGGCTCTGGATGTCAGAGCAGCTCAGCCTGGTGCCAGTCGGTGGCTCTGCCTCCAGGGGCCTGCCTGGTGCTGCCCACAGCACCCTCCCTTCCTGAGACACTAGAGATCCATGCTGAGGTTCTGGAGAGAGCCCAGACAGCAGGTGTCCCCGAGGTGTAAGACTTTGAAGTCTGAACAAGGTGGAGCAGAGAAGTGGCCTGCATCATTTCTGAAGAGCCTGTCATCACATCCACAACCTCCTGCTGGTGCCACCGTTTCTCAGGCACCAAACCTGTTAGCCGTGCCCGTCCATTTGGATGAATTGGTAGATCTTTCTCAGGAGCCAATTCGTGATTACCTCAGTAACTGATGGTAGTGCTCCAACCGTGGGTAAAGGTGTTTGAGGGTCAGGGAAGAGACCCCAAGTTGGCTTTCCTTTATAACAGCCATCCAGTGACTGCCCCATAGTGTTCCCACCCTAGAGACTGCACCGACGGTTCCTGATACCTACAGGCTGACCTGGTCGGTTCCTGATACCTACAGGCTGATCTGGTAGGACATTGCTCCCAATGAGGAGCCTCTGTGGGTCTTTAGCTGTCCCTCTTGCCATGAGTGCCCTGCTGGCTGTGCTCCTGGCACAGATTGCCCTGTCCCAGAGTGGGTGGGGGTGGGAGGATGTTTCTGTCCCTCTCCAGTCAACCTGATATCAGTGCTGGGTCCAAAATGTGCCATCTATTTCAGGTGTAAAATGAGAGGCAGGCTGAATAAGGACATGGCCTTGAGTGCTCACTGGGGTCAAGGCCATGCCAGTCTGAATAAATCCTTTACTTTGCAATGGCTTGAAGCCAGCAGTTTTCCAGTCCTCTGATGACATGTGCTACTATGCCCAGTGAGGACTATGCCCCTCACTCCCGCCCCCCCCCCACCCCCGTCATTTGGTATCACTCCGGTCCTTAGTCCTCCCGGGAGCAGGGGGGCAGAGCTGAGCGGCAGCCCGGAGCTTGGCGGGAGGAGGCGACGGGGGAGGGGCAGGTGGGGAGATCCGGCTGGAGGGGAGGCTCCGACGTCTCCTTCCTTCCTGGTTCCTGCAGCAGCTAGCTGCTGCCACTGCTCAGCTCTGTGAAGAGATAGCCAGGGACTTGGAGACAGTGTGACTCAGAGGCAGATCAGTGTACGGACCGGCGTCCATGGACCCTGGGGTAAGGGGGCCTTGCTTGCGCTACCTGACATTTCTGGGAGGGCTTCCTTTCCTCGGGAGCTGTAGGGTCTGCTTCTCCGGTAAGAAGACTGAGAAAGGAGGCAGTTGGGGGGACACTCACCTGGCTCATCGCCTCTCCTTCCTTCTGAGAGACACCTCCCATCTCTGCCCGGAGGCCAGCAGCGAATGCCAGGGTCCTAGGGGCCAGGACAAGGGCATAGAAATATCCAACCCCTGGAAGAGTTTGGAAACTTTGAATGACTGAATGCAGGACTTTCCCCTTGGGTCAGCCTGGGCCCTTCTGCTGTGACCTCCTCGGCCACATTTATGCTGCCACTTCCTTGTCCCTTTTGGGCCTTAACTCCTCAGGTGCTTGCTAGCTGCATAAAGCTCTGAGCTGCTTCCCCACACACAGGGCAATATCACCCCTCCAGTCCCCTCCCCCTTCACACACACACACACACACACACACACACACACACACACACACACACACACAGAGCCTCATGCATTATTGATCTCCTAGCAGAGTCAGGATGGCCAGAGCCGGTGCCAAGGGCGCCTGTGGGCACTGCTGCGGGATCTGGACCACCTCTTCTCCCACCCAGTGTCTCAGCCAGCCAGTGGCCTGCTCCTTCTGGGTGAGAGGTGCTTGTCAGGGGCACAGAGGACTGATGTAGTCACAAGGGACTGGTGAGGCTTTGCTTAGAAAGCCCAGGGTGGGTATCCTTGGGAGTGGGGGGTGGGGGCAGGTCTGGTGAGAGGAGGCACGTGAAAAATAAGACTGTCTCAAGGCTCAGTTTTTCCCCACACAGAAAATGGGAGCACAAAAAGTGGCAGCCAATGAGTAGAAGGGGCCAATTAGTAGAAGTTTGAAGCGTGATCTGCAGGGCAGTTGTGGTAGAGGAGCGGCCAAGCCGTAGATGTAGGCAAAGAGATCCTGAAGGAAGAGGCAGCTGGGCTGAGGAGCGCTTGCCCAGCCTAATCGCTGAGTCCCTCCGTCTCTTCTTGGACCCTCTTCTTTCTTCAGCCTCGCAAACAGAGCATCCCCTGGATCCCTGGGGTGTATGCCCAAGGTGGAGCCACATGCTGGATGCTAGCTTACGGTGGGGCCTGGATTGGGTGCTGCTGCCTAGGCCTGGGGGTGGTCAGGGCACACTTGGGGTATGTTTTGGCTTGCAAGTAGGGGATGTGTATCTTGGTGCAGGAGGGACCAGAGGTAGGAAACACGGCAGCAGAATGGAACTCATAAGTTTCTCTTTTGCTTCAAGGGTTCCCCCGGGACAAGGTGACATTTCCTCTCTCCACCCTGCTCTCCTCTCCTCGTCAGGGAGTACCTTCTCCTTCCTCATGGACTTTCAAGAAAGGGACACTCCCTCCCTGGCTGAGAGTACTCAGTCGTCCAAGCCCAGCCAGCAGGTCTGAATAGAGAAGCAGTGCCTGCCGGGTGGGCCTAGCTTGGGTCCCTGGGGGATGGGCTGAGGTGTTGGGCTCACCGACTGTTGCCCTCCGTCTACCCTGGACTTCAGGCCTCTGAGCTCTGGGAGGTGGTGGAGGAGCCTCGGGGCAGGCTGGCAGCAGAGGGCATCATGCCTGAGAGACAGGAAGGACACCTGCTCAAGAAGAGGAAGTGGCCTCTTAAGGGCTGGCACAAGGTAGGGTGGCAGGGTAGGGCAGGGGAGGAGCTACATGTGGGAGGGCACTGGACAGCCCTGGTAAAGGAGGAGAAAGATGTGTGTGTTCTCTCCCCATCCCGTGCTCTCGGTTGCCTGGTCCTGTCCCTCCGGTACAGAGGTACTTTGTGCTCGAGGATGGAATCCTGCACTATGCCACAACACGACAAGATGTGAGTCAGGTTCCGGGTTTGGGGTGTCGGGGGAGCCTACCCCCCAGGATGTTCTGAGCAGGTGGGGGGAGTCTTGAGTTAGCCAGAGGCGGGTTTGAATCTCATGCAGTTCCACCTTTCAGCAAGCTCTGTCGAGTTACAGTTGGCTTTCTGTATCCTGAGGCTCCGCATCTGTAGATTCAACGATTTAAACGCTCCTGTGCACACACACTCATGCACACATGCACACGCACACACGTTTTCAAAATACGTCTGTACTAAACACATACACGTCTTCTGCTTGCCATGATTCCTTAAACACTAGAACCACAATTCCCGCCGCATTTGCATGGCATTAGGTATTAGAAGTCCTCTGGAGGGGGAGGGGGAGGGGGAGGGCTGGAGAGATGGCTCAGCGGTTAAGAGCACTGACTGCTTTTCCAGAGGTCCTGAGTTCAATTCCCAGCAACCACATGGCGGTTTACAACCATCTATAATGTGATCTAATGTGCACTGTATACATAATAAATAAATAAATCTTAAAAATAAAAAGAAGAAGTCCTCTGGAAACGCCGACAGGACAGAGAGGCCGTATATAGGTTATGTGTAGAAACCGCGCCGTTTGCTAGTAGAGACAAAGCATGTGTGCGTTTAGATTCCTTTGTAGCCCTAGGACCCCCAAAATACCATGAGACAGCTATGTCCCTGGGCCTCAGCCTCCTTCCTGCTGACACGGGACGGGGAACAGAGGGCACACTCAGCCATGCCCATTACAAACTAAGTGCCCAAGAAATGGGAGCGTTATCACCCTTGTCCCTGTCCTCCTCTTGTGCTGGGAACAAGAGACAAGAATAGACTCTCCCGGGGGTGTCCCCTCTCCCACCATGTTAGACTCCCATGGGTGGTAGTATTTTTTCTCCCCTTGACTTCTCAGACCTGGATGAAGTTGGACATGGCGTAGTGTTCTGTGCTTACGAAGCAAGGAACAAGCCCCTTTATATATAGCTTGAGGTGCTTGGCCCTTGAGTCTAGTATGGCCTCAAGGAGACAGTGGTGCCTCTGCGCTCCTGGGAACCGCCAACCATGCCCCTGTCCCCCACCGCCCCTCCGCTGCAGATCACCAAGGGGAAGCTCCATGGCTCCATTGATGTCCGCCTGTCAGTCATGTCCATCAACAAAAAGGCCCAGCGCATCGACCTTGACACGGAGGACAACATCTACCACCTAAAGGTGACATCTCTGGGGACAAAGCCCAAAGTGTTCTGGGCATAGCCTGGCAGAGGTGCTGGGGGTGGGGGCAGGGTCTTCTCTATGTTTGACAAGGAGAAAGCTTCCATTGTGTGAAGCAGCCAGGAGCAGGCCCGCTCTCATAGTTAGCTCGTATATGTGGAGCTAGGAGCTCTGGTGCTTGGGACGCTGTACTCTGTCCGTCTGCAATAGAGTTTTGTACGACCTGGGTGCTCGCACTGGAGATTAGAGACCTGATGTTTTGCTCCTGGAAAGCGACCCCTTCCTTCTTATCTCTCTCTTCATCTCTGCAGATCAAATCCCAGGACTTGTTCCATAGCTGGGTGGCTCAGCTGCGAGCCCATCGCTTGGCCCAGCGCCTGGACATGCCCAGTGCCACTCATCGCAAGGTAAGATGGGCCGTGGAGTAGGGAGAAGGCGATGTTAAGATTTAAGGATGGAGCTGGGCGTGGTGGCTCACGCCTTTAATCTCAGCACTCGGGAGGCAGAGGCAGGCGGATCGCTGTGAGTTCGAGGCCAGCCTGGTCTACAAAGTGAGTCCAGGATGACCAAGGCTACACAGAGAAACCCTGTCTCGAAAACCCAAAAAAAAAAAAAAAGATTTAAGGACGGATGGAGGCTGTGGGGAACTGAGATCCAGAGAGAGCTGGGCACCATCTTCCCTCACCCTTGCCTTACCCTCTTCAGGTCCCTGGTACCCAGATGCTAACGGCAGGTAATGCCCCAGCCTTACCTGGGGTTGGACCTCGAGAGAAGGTGTCATCCTGGCTGAGGGACAGTGATGGCCTAGACCGCTGTTCTCACGGTGAGGGTCCCTGACCCAGGGAGGGTCTCTGTGGGTAGGGTCCACGTAGATCTGGGCAGTATCAACAAGAAGAAAAAAAAAATGTAAGCTGGGCGTGGTGGCGCACACCTTTAATCCCAGCACTCGGGAGGCAGGCGGATCGCTGTGAGTTCGAGGTCTACAAAGTGAGTCCAGGACAGCCAAGGCTACACAGAGAGACCCTGTCTTTAAAAACAAAAACAAAAAAGAAGAAGAAAAAAAATGTGACCTCTACCACTTCCTGAGAGGGGGCCCCCTCTGCTGGGGAAGACACCCTCTGCCTCCAAGGTGATCAAATCTTCTTGGTGCCCTGAGGAGCCCCAATTTACAGGAGATAGTAGGCAATGCTGTAGAATTTCTGAGAGGCTGTGACCTCAAGTTGTTTTCCAGAAGGAGGAGACCAAGGTAGCGATTTAGAGAACCGCAGCGTGTATAAATGAGAGACACAGCGTGTGCACAGGCAGTAGAGGTGAGGGGTGGTCTGCACACAGGGTGGGGATAGGCTACTGGCCTCCCCAGGAAATTAAGAAGCAGCTACATCAGGAGGACCGAAAGGAAATGCTTTGTGCTCCTGAGACAGACACAGGGAACAGTGTCAGACACTTCCTGGCTGCCAGCGGCATCTTTAGATGGAAGTGAAGGGGCAGACTGGGAGCCTTGACACCTCTAGGAGAGCAATGACCTTCCCCCCCCCCCTCCTCCCCCAGCGCTCTCAGAATGCCAGGGTAAGCTCCAGGAACTACACAAGCTCCTTCAGAGCCTGGAGTCCCTACACCGAATCCCCTCCGCCCCTGTGATCCCCACACACCAGGTAAGGGTCAGGGGAGGAGGCGGGGACGCCTCATCCCCAACACTTCAAGGGGCAGGCGTGCCCGCTTCATACCTGTCCGGCAGCCCCCCCCCCCCCCCCCCCCCGGCTGTTACTTTGCTCCTTTTGCCTGGTTACTGCCAGCATACCACACCCTCATGCCTGGGTGATCTGTGTCCTCCTCCGTGGCCCCTCCCAACCCTGTGAGTGAAATTACTCTTCAACTTGCCAGGCCTCAGTGACGACTGAGAGACCCAAGAAGGGGAAACGGACCAGCCGCATGTGGTGCACACAGGGCTTTGCCAAGGATGACACCATTGGACGGGTGAGAGGGAGTGCAAGCCCCAGGTGGCAGGGATGAAAAGTCCTAGAGGAGGGGGCTGGAGAGATGGCTCAGTGGTTAAAGGCGCCCCGTGCTCTTCCAAAGGTCCTGAGTTCAATTCCCAGCAACCACATGGGGGCTCATAACCATCTGTAATGTGATATGGCGCCCTCTTCTGGCTTGCAGGAGTACATGCAAGCAGAGCACTGTATACATAATAAAAAAATAAATAAATCTTAAAAAAGAAAGAAAGAAAAGTCCTAGAGGAAGCCATCCCTTCACCCTTCCTGTTCACCCACAGGTTGGTCGTCTCCACGGCTCGGTTCCCAACCTATCCCGTTACCTGGAGTCTCGGGATTCTTCCGGCCCCCGTGGGCTGCCCCCTCCAGACTACGCCCACCTGCAGCGCAGTTTCTGGGCCCTGGCCCAGAAGGGTAAGTACAGGCAAGGTGGTGGCCAGGAGTGGGGTGATTAGCTTGGGAAAGGACGAGGGGTCTGACTGTCTGGCCTGCGCGCCCCACCCCCCACCCCACCCTACCCCCGACAGTGCACAGCTCTCTCAGCAGCGTCCTGGCTGCCCTCACCACAGAACGGGATCGACTGAGAGACCTGCATCAGGGCTCAGAGCTGCCAAGGATGGCGGTGAGTCTCAGAGGGAGGGCCTGAGACTGAGGCCTGTAGATCCCGTTGGCAAACCTGTGCCAGGGCTTGGGGGTTGACGGAGGCTGTCCCTGAGTGGGTAAAGGGGGTGGATGGGAGAGGATTCCCCCTTTCCACACCAAGTCCCTCACCTTCTGCCTCAGGTCTCTGAGGTCCCAGATGGTCAGAGACGCCTCCACTCACTCTCCATCTCTTCAGACACCACAGCGGACTCCTTTAGTTCCCTCAACCCGGAGGAGGTGAGTGTGTAGGACAGACTGGATTTTCCTTGTGCTTTTGCTCTCAGGGTTGATTTTTTTTTTTTTTTTTTTAAGTCTAGAAACTGGTGAAGGGTAAGAGGGACCCAACTTCCATTTCTTTCATAGAGTATTGTAGCTCTCTTGCCTGGTCCTGAAGACAGTTTGTGTCTCATGTCTTGCTTTGTTTCGTTTGCAGTACTGAGGCTTGAACCTAGGGCCTTGCCCAGGCTAGGCAAGCAGTCCACCACTGAGCCACATGTCCAGACTCTGACGACTCTTGCTTTGACTTCAGAGCCCATGACACATTGGTTTTTAGCCTTTGATATAGCAATTTACACTTAAGAACTGCATAATCACCAGGCGTGGGGGCGCACACCTTTGATCCCAGCACTCAGGAGGTAGAGGCGGGCAGATCTCTGTGAGTTTGAGACCAGCGTGGTCTACAGAGTGCATACAGGATAGCCAGGGCTACACAGAGAAACCCTGTTTTGCTGGGCACAGTGGTGCACACTGGTAATCCCAGCACTACGGAAGGCAAAGGCAGGGGGATCTCTATGAGTTTGAGGCCAGCCTGGTCTACAAAACAGGTCCAGGACAGCCAAGGCTACACAGAGAAACCCTGTCTCAAAAAAAGAAAGACAGACAGAAAGAAGCTCTGTCTTGAAAAAAACAAAAACATAATCAAGTTAATAACAACAAAAGTTGTGAGCACTTTTTCTAATGTTTTAAGTAAGCTTAAAACTCTGCATTGGGCTGCGTTCAAATCTATTCTTGGCTGCATTCAGTTGTGTACAGCTCGTGGACATATCTGAATCATAAAATTTAATCCCAGGCCAGGTGTGGTGGTGCATGCCTTTAATCCCAGCCCTTGGGAGGCAGAGACAGGCAGATTGCTGTGAGTTTGAGGCCAGCCTGGTTTACAAAGTGAGTTCAGGACAGTCAAAGCTACACAGAGAAACTCTGTCTTGAAAAACAAAAGACAAAACAAAACAAAAAATTTAATCCCAGAAAAATCTAACCGATGGGTTCATGGTCCTGCAGTGGTAGCCAGGCTGAACAAGAGTCCCAGTGTGGCCCCTGCATGCCAGCTTTGCGTTTTGAGCCTCAGTTTTCTAACCTGCAAGGTGGGGACTTAGCTGCACCTGTCCATAGGGTCGGGGTCCAGACCGAGTGGGCCAGCACAGGAAAAGGAGCGGAGCCAGGCTGTGTTGGTGCCCACCACCTCCTCCAAGTTGCAGGGTTTTCCTCTCCCCCATTCCCCACCTTAGAAGTGCTCTCCTCTCTGCTATGGCTACTTGGCAGGAGTCTGGTTGGGGGGTGGACAGTTCCTTCTCCAGGAACTGTCACTCCAGTGGCCTCTGAGGCCTTACATCCATCTGGCCCCCACAGCAAGAAGCTCTGTACATGAAAGGCCGAGAGCTGACCCCCCAGCTGTCCCAGAGCAGTGTGCTGTCCCTTGCCGACTCCCACACTGAGTTCTTCGATGCCTGTGAGGTGCTCCTTTCCGCCAGCTCTTCCGAGAATGAGGTGAGGGAGGACGAAGCAGGCAGCAGGAGGGGAGGGACTTGGACAAGAGGAGGGTGGGGTGCTGAGATTCCCCGTGTCCTTTCTTACCTCCTCAGTGGCTGTCTCTCAGGGCATATCCAGATCTGTTGGACTCCACAAACCTTTCTTCCCAGCTTGACACACCTTACCTTACTGTGGTCTCTGATGCCATTTCATTTTCTCGTGACCCCATTTCAGCTTCTATGCTCTTTTGCTCCTTTGACCCCGTTGTCCCCCCCCCCCCACTAGACTCTGGATCTCAGCACCCATCCCTTTTCTCTGTGTCTTGCCATGTTCCCAGGCTCTTTTCTTTTCTTTCTTTCTTTCTTTCTTTCTTTTTTTTTTTTTTTTTTTCTTTCAAGACAAGGTTTCTCTGTGTAGCCTTTACAAATACTTTTGTTGTTGTTGTTGTTTTTGTTTTTTTGAGACATGGTCTCTCTTTGTAGCCTTGGCTGTCCTGGACTCACTTTGTAGACCAGGCTGGCCTCGAACTCACAGCGATCCGCCTGCCTCTGCCTCCTGAGTGCTGGGATTAAAGGCATGCACCACCATGCCTGGCTACTCCCGGGCTCTTTTCTAGTTGCACGGCAGGGTGGTATCTTACGGCTAAAAGTCCTCCTCGCTCCAAAAGGCTAGCGATCCTATTTCTGCCACGTCCTGGGCACTGCCACAACATCTGCCCTACCTCTCAACTCTCCCTGTCCAGGGTTCTGAGGAAGAGGAGTCTTGCACTAGTGAGATTACCACCAGCCTGTCTGAGGAGGTGCTGGACCTCAGGGGAGCTGACCGCTATCAAAAAGGTACCAACTGGATGAGCGGGCAGTGGGGCAAGGGTGAACCTGGCTGTGTTGGCTCCTGGCCTACATCATGTAGCGGCAGTCTTCTGTGTCCGGTGGACTGTTGCCTTTGGGTACTGATTCCAGAACTGACCTCAGAACCATGAGCTAGGGAGTATTTGGAGGGGGGCAGTCCTGGGAGGGGGTGGTGCATCAGGCTTGAAAATGATGCAGACCTTCATTCCAGTAGGCCGGAAAGGCTTAATGGGGCACGGCAGACAGACACATGGTTTCCCTTGGGCACTTTAGCAGAGTGGCTTTGGGCCTGTCCTTTTACTGAAAGTGGCTGAGGGCAGGGGGTGTGACTTGGTTTGTAGAGTGTAGCCTCCTACGCACAAAGCCCTGGCTTCCATCCCAGAACACTGCATAAACGGAGAGTGGAGGCACAGGTCTGTAATCCCAGCACTTGTGGGGGTGGACAGGGGGGTGGGGCAGAAGGAGCAAATGAAGGTTATCCTCAGCTACATAGTGAGTTTGAACTCAAGGAGACCCTATCCCTTCAAACTAATGGGGAGGACGGTGGGTGATCTGGATCGCAGCATCTGTTTTGTTCATCAGGGGACAGAGGCAAGATTAACATTCAGGCCCTGTTTCTGGGCACTTGTGTGTAGCAGTAGAACTGTCCCGTCTGCCTGGTTCTTAGCCCTGCCATCCATGCAACCCCCCAGGAGGTCACAAGCAGTCAGATGCTCAGTCACCTCCCATAGTAGGCACCCTCTGGGATGCCTCAGGAGGTTAGGAGGCAGCCCTGTGCAGTGGGCCTGGCACGTCTGGAACACCAGTGTCTGGAGGAAGGCTAATGTGTTTGCGTTGGCCCAGGGCCTTGTGTTCCAGGGACTGCTGTAGGGCCCCCTCGCCGCCGCTGCCTGCCAGCTGCCAGCGGGCCCGGGACAGATGTGAGCCTGTGGAACATCCTCCGCAACAACATCGGCAAAGACCTGTCCAAGGTGTCGATGCCCGTGCAGCTCAACGAGCCGCTCAACACACTACAGAGACTCTGCGAGGAACTGGAGTACAGCAGCCTCCTGGACCAGGCCAGCCGGATGACTGACCCCTGCGAGCGCATGGTACCCGCCCAAGACCACCTACCTGTTCCTCCTCAGGGCTTCTGCCTGACTTCCCAAATCCTGGCTGGGTGGATGCCTGATGCTGGAGCACCACATTGAAAACCACAGGCTTGGCTTGCAGTGGGCTGCTGTCCTGCTTCCTGGGCCGTCTTTACACCTGTGGCGTCCTCCTTGGCTTTCTCACAGGTCTACATTGCAGCCTTTGCGGTCTCGGCCTATTCTTCGACGTACCACCGGGCAGGATGCAAGCCCTTCAACCCAGTCCTGGGAGAGACCTACGAGTGTGAGCGGCCTGACCGGGGTTTCCGTTTTATCAGCGAGCAGGTGTGGGCCCCTGAGGTGGGAGGGCTGTTTCCAGCACTGGGCTTTGGGGACCAGAAGGTGGGTTAGTGGGTGAGAACAGGACACAGTAGCCACGTGACAGGCACGTGATAATGGGGGAGAGCTCTGCTCTGCTTATGGGAGGCAAAGTGAAACAGAACTCATGAACTCCTGAGGGATACTGAAAACCACACCCCAAGGTGTGCTGGCGGGAAAGGGGGGCAGCCCTGCTACCAAGGTCCTTTTTTAAACATTTTTTTAATTTTTAAATTTGTATTTAAATTTTATTTTATTTAAATTTTTTTTTAATTTTTGGTTTCTCTGTGTAGCCTTAGCTGTCCTAGACTTACTTTGTAGACAGGCTGGCCTCAAACTCACAGTGATCTGCCTGCCTCTTGTCTCCCAAGTGCTGGAATCAAAGGTGTGCGCCACCATGCCCTGCCTTGCTAGCTAGGTCTTAAAGGGTGGATTGGAGAAAGTCCGAGCAAGGAGCTGGAAGACTGGTTTCTCTTATATGTGCGTATGATAGGATGGATCGTGTACAGCAAAGTTAGAGATAGGGCTGAAGGCAGGGCAGGCTAGACCCCTTGCTTTGTAGCTGAAGGTGAGGTGCCTTCTGAGGTTTTATTTGCTTCTAAATCTGAAGGCAGTCGAAGGCGTGGGGAAGTTAAAGCAGAGAAACGGTACACTCGCAGAGGTGCTCTGTGAGGAGCACTCAGGCAGTGGTCTGCCACAGTTGGCAGAGGCCATCAGCAGGCCGTTAAAGTCATCTGCCTGAGAGCCAAGGACCTTAGCCTGTGGCACACCGAATTCAAGACTGTGTGTGCACCACCACTGACAGAACTCAGCAGTCAGTAGGATGATGAGGAGGGTGGGACGTCACCCTGTGCAGGGTACCACAGCCTATGGTGGGATGGGGGGGCTCTGTTCCGGGGAGCTGCCAGCCTTGCGTGGGGCAGCAGACTGGAACACGTGTAGCGGTATTGGAAAATGAGGCTAGTGAGCTGCGGGGGAAAGCTGGGTGTTCCCTGTCTTTCCAGATGAGGCGACTCGGTGCACAGGTGCAGGGGCCAGCCTAGCAACAGAGAAGGAAGGGAAGAAAAGAGCCGAAGTCGTCTACGGGGTGGGACTTCCTGGGGGCAGGGCGGGGGGTGATGTCCTGTTGGCTTCAAGCTCTGTGACCTGGGGCTGGGAACAGGTGACAAATCAGTGAGTTCCCATCTTAAAAGGTGGGAAAAATCAGGGGCCTCTGTGAGATGTGTCACCAAGAGGAGAGGTGGCCCATGGGATCAGGGCGGGGTGGTGGTGGTGGAGGGGACAGGTAGCCTCTTGAGTAAAGGACAGAAAGGACAGGGTAGAGATGAAGTGGCAGCGAGCGTAGCAGGTGTATTTGGCTTGCAGCCACTGGCTGAGGACATCACAGGACAACATACTTGGTAGATGGTGACATCATATTGCCACATCACAAGGTTGGACAAGGCTGGGTGTGGTGGCACGTGTCATTTATCCCTAGCACGAGGGAGGTAAAAGCAGGAGGGTTTCTGTGAGTTTGAGGCCAGCGGGCCACACAGCGAGTTCTAGGACAGTCAGGACTATAGAGAGAGACCCTGTTGCAAAAATACCCAACCCCCACGCCAAAAAAAAAAAAAAAAAGGCTGGACACCTTGACAAGAGTGGGCGTTTTGTTTAACTTTTATTTCTCTCTCATACATTATATCCTGACCACAGCTTCCTCTCCCTCCACTCCTCCAAGTCCCTCCCTCAACCTCCCCTTTCCCCCAGAAGAGCGAAAGTTAAAACATAAAATAAAAACTAGAAAAAAGGGGACTGGAGAGATGGCTCAGAGGTTAAGAGCACTGGCTGCTCTTCCTAAGGTCCTGAGTTCAATTTCCATCGACCACACAGTGGCTCACAACCATCTATAATAAGATCTGGTGCCCTCTTCTGGCCTGTAGGTGTACATGCAAGCAGAACACTGTAGACATAAGTAAATAAAGCTTTGAAAAATCAAAACTAGAAAAAGGGCTAGTGTGATGGTAAGGGTGCTTGCCACTAAGCCTGATGACCTGAGTTCAATCCCCATGACCTACATGAATAGAAAGAAAAAAAAAACTCTTGTAAATTCTCCTTTGACCTCCACACACATGCCATGGTTCACATGCTTGTGTGCACATATACACATAAATTAAACACACACACATATAGATATGTACTACATATATTAGTGTGTGTGTGTGTGTGTGTGTGTGTGTGTGTGTGTCTGTGCAGTACTTGCCTACCTGGTGCTGCAGAGTACAAAAGAGGGCATCGGGTGTCCTGGAACTGGAGTAACGGATGTTTGTAAGCTGCCGTATGGGGACTGGAAACTGAACTTAGATTTATTTATTTACATAGTAAGACTTCTGGAAAAGCAGCCAGGTACTTTAACTGCTGTGCAATCTCTCTAGCACCACCTTCATTTGTGCATGTGTGTGTCCATATGTGTGTGTGTGTGTGTGTGCGCGCGCGTGCATATGCATGCAGTGCCCTTGGAGGCCAGCCGAGGATGCTGGACTTCTTTGGAGCTGCTCAGTATATGCTCTTAACTTCTGATCCATCTTTTCACTCCTGAATGTGTGTGTGTCTTTTTTTTTTTTTTTTTTTTTTTTTGAAACTAGGGATTGGAGAGATGGTGAGATTGGCTTGGCGGTTAAGAGCACTCACTGCTCTTAAGGACCCAGGTTCAGTTCCTAGCACCACAACGTTGCTCACAACTGATTTTAACTTCGGTTTCGGGAGATCTGTTCCCTCTGCTGGTCTTTGTGGGCATGTAGTACATATCCATACATGCAGGCAAACACTCTACACATACACCTTTAAGAAATGAATCCTTAATTCAAAACTAGAAAAAATGCAGACTATTTTATTTTTTTTTTTTTTTTATTTTTTTTTTTTTGGTTTTTTCGAGACAGGGTTTCTCTGTGTAGCCTTGGCCATCCTGGACTCACTTTGTAGACCAGGCTGGCCTTGAACTCACAGCGATCCGCCTGCCTCTGCCTCCCGAGTGCTGGGATTAAAGGCGTGCGCCACCACGTCCGGCATGCAGACTATTTTCAAGAAATGTTATCATAAGACAATTTGTCCATTTATTTAGTTTTTGTGGTGTTATTTTGCTTTTTTTTTTTTTTTTTTTTCTTCCCAGATAGGGTTTCTCTATGTAGTCCTGGCTGTCCTGGACTCACTTTGTAGACCAGGCTGGCCTTGAACTCACAGAGATCCACCTGCCTCTGCCTCCCGAGTGCTAGGATTACAAGCATGCGCCACCACGCCCGGCTCTTGCTTTTTTTTTTTTTTTTGAGACAAGATCTTACTACAACATAATTCTGGCTGGCCTTGAACTTGCTATGTAAAGATGTGTGCCACAAAGAGGGTGAAAGTTTTGCACAGCAGAATCAAGTGGACACCAGGACGCAGCCTCCTGTCTGACCTACAGAGAGGACATTCTGCTCCTAGCCTTCCACCAGGAACAATGGCCACAGATGCCAGCGGAGATGCGCACAGCTAGAAAGGGAAGGCATGCAGTGCAGTCGTGGACCGTGTACTCTTGTCGACGGCTCCAGTCACTCAGTATAAAGCCTCATTCGTATGGCTGACTGTGCCAACAGTTTGTTCCTTCTATTAATGAATATCCCTTTGTGTGGATGCATGGCAATCTGCTTATTTTCTTTTTGATTGCCATTTGAATCGTTTCCTGTTTGGGATGTTATGAATAAAAGTGCTATGAGTGTTTATGTGGGGAAATAAAGGAAGGCTCGCTGCTTAGGATGGGAGAAACGGAAATCCTTTCGTTCATAGCGAAGGGGCCACAGAGAGGGAAGGGTGAGGGGAAAGGTGTGGGAGAGCGGTGGGGCAACAGAGGAGAAGTGCGGCACTGCATAGAGGGAGGGTAGGAGGGGAGCAGGGAGCAGGAGTGAAGCCAGAGGGGAAGGAGTAGCTGTCCTCACAGTGTAGGGGGAGGGTGAGGAGGGGAGCAGGAGTGAGGCCGGAGGGGAAGGAGTAGCTGTCCTCACAGTGTAGGGGGAGGGTGAGGAGAGGAAGCAGGAGTGAGCCGGAGGGGAAGGAGTAGCTGTCCTCACAGTGTAGGGGGAGGGTGAGGAGGGAGCAGGAGTGATGCCGGAGGGGAGGAGAGAGAGTAGCTGTCCTCACAGTTGTAGGGGGAGGGTGAGGAGGGGAGCAGGAGTGAGGCCGGAGGGGGAAGGAGTAGCTGTCCTCACAGTGTAGGGGAGGGTGAGGAGGGGGAGCAGGAGTGAGGCCGGAGGGGAAGGAGTAGCTGTCCTCACAGTGTAGGGGGAGGGTGAGGAGGGGAGCCGGAGTGAGGCCGGAGGGGAAGGAGTAGCTGTCCTCACAGTGTAGGGGGAGGGTGAGGAGGGGAGCAGGAGTGAGGCCGGAGGGGAAGGAGTAGCTGTCCTCACAGTGTAGGGGGAGGGTGAGGAGGGGAGCAGGAGTGAGGCCGGAGGGGAAGGAGTAGCTGTCCTCACAGTGTAGGGGGAGGGTGAGGAGGGGAGCAGGAGTGAGGCCGGAGGGGAAGGAGTAGCTGTCCTCTATTCTGCTCCCACTCTGACTGCAGGGGCAGAGGGCTAGCTCAGGTTTAGGATCTCAGAGGATTGTTGTGATCAGGGTCTAGATGTGGAGCGATAAGCCACTGGTCATTCATTCCCTCTGTGGGGTGTGTGTCCAGGCCAGGTCAAAGCCAGGGGCACAAACAGTGGCTGTGCTGCCATTTTGTTTTTGTTTTTTGTTTGTTTTTGTTTTTTTGAGACAGGGTTTCTCTGTGTAGCCCTGGCTGTCCTGAACTTGCTTTGTAGACCAGGCTGGCCTTGAACTCATAATGATCCGCCTTCCTCTACCTCCCGAGTGCTGGCATTAAAGGTGTGTGCTACCACTGCCCACCTTGAAAAACAACACAAAACAAACAAAACAATCACCCTGTTTATTTCTGTGTCTGTGAGCACATGTGCCGCTGCACAGATACAGGCGTCAGAGGCCAGCTTGTGAAGGCCACGCTCTCCTTCCACCTCTTAGCTTGATTCCTGGAGGTGAAACTCAGGTTGTCAGGGATGGTGACAAGCACGTTTTACCTACCAAGCCGTGCGCCGCTGGCATTTCCAGCCAGTTTGTGGGGAGCAGGTGGCAGAAGGTGCTGGGTGAGAGGGTAGAACTGCTGGGCGGACCGAAGGGAAGCCAGGATGCTGTCTGCAGACCACAAGAAAGCAAATAGTAAGGAGAACATCACAGCTGTAGACAGGAGGCAGGGAACAGAGCGGCACGGACCCTAGGCTGTGGGAGCGACCAAGTTGAAGGCTGCAGATGTGGAGCTGGTCCAAGGGAGGATAAGGCCAAGTGTATCCAAGAGCATGGAGCAAAGCCAAACAGGGAGAGATGACCAGCTGTGTGGGGAGGATGCGGATGGAGAGGGAAGACGGTCCTCAGGGAGGGCCGGGTTTCGGGGCATAGGTTGGAGGCCCCGTTTGGTATATATTACAGGGAATGCCCGGCCAAAGCAGAGTTAGTAAAGGCCTCTGTTGGCAGGGTAGCCAGCAAGGCAGATGAGCAAGGAGACCGCAGGGCCCTCTAGGGAGGAGTGCATGGACTTGGATGGTGATTACAATTAACTGCTTCTAGTGAATAGGAGTCAGAGAATTTGGGGGTGGGGGGCATGTTAGGAGAAGACCCCCCCAAGCTCCTTATGGACGGTGTTAAGGACTTCTTTGCTCATCAAGGTGTCCCATCATCCTCCGATCTCCGCATGTCACGCTGAATCTGAGAACTTCATCTTCTGGCAAGGTGAGGGGTATGGGGCCGGTTGGCAGAGAAGGTCACCAGTGGGTGGCGGCAGCAGGGTTGGGCAGCAGGAACGTTCTGGATCACTCTGGCTTTCTCTCTGTTCCCTCTCCCCTCCCTCAACTGACCTCTCCAGACATGAAATGGAAGAACAAGTTCTGGGGTAAATCCCTGGAGATCGTGCCGGTGGGGACAGTCAACGTCAGCCTGCCCAGGTGAGTCCCGTAAGTTCCAGTGGTCAGGCCTGCCCTGTGTGCTGGGGGTGACAACGGGCAGCCTTTGTGCATTTTACACCTGTGTTTGCAGCAGTTTCTGCAAAGAAGGCCAGATGTCTAAGAGCGGGGGTGGGGGGTGATGGTGGCATTTTGGCCAGGGGCGCTTAACAAGGTCTTCTGACTAAGTGTCTTTAACAACTTTTTGATCATGACTCACGTTAAGAAATGCACTTGAGACATCAAATCAGCATGTGTGTGAGGCACACCACACACACACACACAGACACACACATTTTCTTTTCTTTTCTTTCTTTTTTTTTTTTTTTTTTGTTTGTTTTTTTGTTTTTCAAGACTGGGTTTCTCTAGGTAGCCTTGGCTGTCTGTCCTAGACTCACTTTGTAGTCCAGGCTGGCCTTGAACTCACAGCGATCCAGCAGCCTCTGCCTCCCAAGTGCTAGGATTAAAGGCGTGCACCACCACCGCCCTTCTTTTCTTTTTTTTTTTCCCCTCCAAGACAGGGTTTCTTTGGGTAGCTTTAGCTGTCTTGGACTCACTTTGTAGACCAGGCTAGCCTCGAACTCACAGAGACCCCCCTGCCTCTGCCTCCTGAGTGCTGGGATTACAGGCATGAGCCAGCACGCCCAGCTAACTCACAGAAATCTAAATGGATGTTGGGACTAATAGATCACAAACCATGTTTGAAAACCCTCATCACAGCCAACGGTGGTAATACACGTCTTTAGTCCCAGCACTCAGGAGACAGAGGCAGGCAGATCTCTGTGAGTTCGAGACCAGCCTGGTCTACAGAATGAGTTCCGGGACAGTCAGGGCTACACAGAGAAACCCTGTCTGGAAAATCCTCATCTAAGTCCATCTTACAGATGGGCCAGCTGAAGCTAAAGAGAAAAGGGACCTTTTCCTAAGAGCAGCAGTGAGACCATTTTGTATTCTTTTTTTATTCTTTATTTTTTCGAGACAGGGTTTCTCTGTGTTGCCTTGGCTGCCCTGGACCCACTTTGTAGACCAGGCTGGCCTTGAACTCACAGAGATTCACCCAGACACATCCACTGATGTTCTGTGATGGCAGCTCTGCTTGTAACCAAGAGTCATGCTTCACAGAGCCGGTACCAGGACCCTGGCACTCCTTTCAGACCCATGTGACTTGATAAAGGAAAATACGAGCACTTGATTCACAGCCCACTTTTTTCCAGGGCTGGCTGACTGGTGCCCTCATGTGCCCTGTCTCTTTCAGGTTTGGGGACCACTTTGAGTGGAACAAGGTGACGTCCTGTATTCACAACATCCTGAGTGGCCAACGCTGGATCGAGCACTATGGAGAAGTGCTTATCCGAAATACACAAGACAGCTCTTGCCATTGCAAAATCACCTTCTGCAAGGTGGGCGTGGCCACCCTAACCCCGCCTCTCCACCCTGAGCGAGGCCTCTGATCCCGACATCCTGGGGAAGTGGGCGGAGCCCCTCACTCAGGCCCCGCCTTCTCCATCCTAGGCCAAGTACTGGAGTTCCAATATCCATGAGGTGCAAGGTGCTGTGCTTAGTAGGAGTGGTCGCGTCCTCCACCGCCTCTTCGGGAAGTGGCATGAGGGGCTATACCGAGGCCCCCCACCGGGTGGGCAGTGCATTTGGAAACCCAGTAAGTGGGATGTCCGCGGAGGGCCGGGCAGGGTGAAGATGGCTGTGACATAGTTCACCTGCCCTAGTGCCTTGCCTCCCCCAGATTCAATGCCCCCAGACCATGAGCGAAACTTCGGTTTCACTCAGTTTGCCCTGGAGCTGAATGAGCTGACGGCGGAGCTGAAACGGACGCTGCCTTCCACTGACACACGGCTGCGGCCGGACCAGAGGTCAGTGCCTGGCTAGCTTGACCCAGGAACTCCTTTAAATGGGGAAGGGGCAGGGAACCTCAGCTTCGGAGACCCCTGAGACTAGCCAGGGCACTGACTGAGGTCTGGATCACCAGGTACCTAGAGGAGGGGAACATACAGGCCGCCGAGGCCCAGAAGAGACGGATAGAGCAGCTACAGCGAGACCGGAGAAGAGTGATGGAGGAGAATAACATAGCCCACCAGGCACGCTTCTTCAGGTACTTCTGCCCCGCCCACCACGCTGAGTCCCTCTGCAGCCCAGCGCCTCATTGCTCTCTTTGGTTTTGAGTAGGGTTGTTGTGGGTGGGAGGCTGCACCGGGTTCCTAGCCTGTATTCTACCATCCTCTACCCACGCCTACTGGTGTTTTCCCTCCAGGCGACAGACAGACGGCAGCGGCAAGGAGTGGTGGGTGACCAATCACACTTACTGGAGGCTGCGCGCTGAGCCAGGCTATGGGAACCTGGACGGGGCTGTACTTTGGTAGCCCTGGCCTCGGGGCAGGAGACTCTGGGTCCTCACTCCTGCCCCTACTCCTACCTTGGACACATGGGTGAGGTCAGGTCCCACTCACTGCCCCTGAGTACAAAGGGGCATCCCGGGTTCCGGTCCTTTTCCCTCTGCTGGCCAGAGGGGTTGTATCTCAGCACAGTCTCGAGTTCTGCTACTGGGGTGGAAATGGAATCTGTGCTTCCCCAGTCTTGTTATCCCAGCAGCTGGCATGTCAGACCCTTCTCGCTCAGCCATCCTCCTCGTCTGGGAGTATTTGGGGGAGACGCCAGGTTCTCCAGATCTGCTCCCCACTTCAGTGCCTTCCTTGGACACAGAGGGCCCCTTGATGCTCCCTAGACTTTTCGTGCCCAGGGCGCTGGCTGTGCAGCAAAGTTGGAGCGAGCCATGGAGAGGAGATGCCCTTTTCCTGTCTGCCTTCTCTTCAGCATCTTCCCTTTGCCCTGCTCCATCCCTTGTCCTGCATCCCCTTCTCCCAAACAGCAAAACACCTGCAGCTTCCAGCTCCTCCATCCGAGGCCCACCAGTGGTCCCTTCAGGCTCAGCTTAGCACATGTCCCAAGAGGTGGGGAGCAGTCTGAGGTGCCTGGCCACAGATTCACCCAGGAGGGAGGGAGCCGGTGTGAGTGTAAGTTTGTGTAGGAGTGTGTGTGTGTGTGTGTGTGTATGTGTGTGTGTGTGTGTCCTGCTTGCAGGCAAGCAGGACCCTCTAATGTAGCTGGGACACCCCCACTGCCCCCCTCCCGCTGCTGGTGTCTGTCAGTGTTGCTGCTCATTCTGTCAGTTTGCCTGCGTCAGGTGAATTGCTATAACATTCCAAGCTCCAATAAAGACTGTCCGAGACTTTGGCCTGTGACCACTCATTGAAAACTATAGGCTCGGGGCTGGAGAGATGGCTCAGACGTTAAGGGCACCAACTGCTCCTCTAGCGGTCCTGAGTTCAATTCCAAGCAACCACATGGTGGCTCACAACCATCTATATAATGTGATCTGATGCCCTCTTCTGGCCTGCAGGTGTACATGCAGGCAGAGCACTGTATACATGATAATAAATAATACATCTTTAAAAAAAAAGAAAAAGAAAAAAAGAAAAGAAAACTATAGGCTCTCAAGCTCTGGGGAAGGCCCATAGGCACGGCTGTGTGTTCACTCACAGCTTTCCGAAAGGTCGCTTCCAAAGGAGTAGGGATGTAGCTCAGGGGTAGAGTGTGCTTGCCTAGCATGCAGAAGGCTGGGTCCCATCCCCAGCACTGACCGAGGACTAAGGGAAGAGCTTGACAAAAGTTAACTTATTGGAGCCAGTAAGATAGCTCAGATGGTAGGTTGGAGAGATGGCTCAGAGGTTAATAGCACTGGCTGTTCTTCAAGAGGTCCTGAGTTCAGTTCCCAGCAACCACATGGTGGCTTACACCCATCTATAATGTGATCTAATGCCCTTTTTTGGCCTTCAGGTAAAGAACTGTATGTGTATTAATAAATAAATCTTAAAAGAAAGAAAAAAAAAAAAAGATGGCCCAGAGGGTAAAGACACTTTGCCATGCAGATCTGATGACCTGAGTCTTGGTTCCTGGAAAATGGGTCATCAAGGAGTGTTGGCCGTATGGGTGGTGGGAAACTGCTGCAAGGCCTCCAGAGCATATGCTGTGAGTCGGCAGAGCAGAGGGTGGAGGAGCCAGCCCAGCTCACATGCCGGCTTTCAAACCTCTGGCCTCAGCTGTGGGTTTTCATCTGCCTGGCTTGTGTGTATGCATGTTCATGTGTGTGGGTGTGTCTCTATAGGCATGGGCGTGCACATGTGTGCGCTTTCATATGGAGATCAGAGTACAAGCTCAGGGGTCCTTCCTCTGCCACCTTCTATCTTTTTGTTTGGATAGGGTCTGAACATCACTAAGAAGGGTGTAGCTAGCTGCCCGGTGAGGTCCAAAACACTCCCTGCACTGTTTCCCACCTGGTGGTCAGTGAGATCACAGCATGAGTTTTCATAGGGACTCTGGGAATCCAAACTTGGGTTCTTGGCAATTTCAAGGCAAGCTCTTTAGTTACTAAGCTGTCTGTGTGTCTAGTTTGCTTTTTTTTTTTTTTTTTTTTTTTCTTTTTTTAAATTTTTTCAAGACAGGGTTTCTCTGTGTAGCCCTGGCTGTCCTGGGCTTGCTTTGTAGACCAGGCTCACCTCGAACAACTCACAGTGATCCACCTGCCTCTGCCTCCTGAGTGCTGCAATTATAGGCATGTGCCACCATGCCCCGCCCCCTCTAGTTTGCTTTTTTGTTTTGTTTTTTGAGACAGGGTTTCTCTATGTAGCCTTGACTGTCCTGGACTCACTTGTAGCCCAGGCTGGCCTTGAACTCACAGAGATCCACCTGCCTCTGCCTCCCGAGTGCTGGGAGGCAGGCGGCTTTAGTTTGCTTTTTAAAGACAGAGTGTTCACAGTATACCCAGGCTCCCTGAAATCCTGTGTCATCCAGGCTGGCCTTGAACGGTCAGGGTCAGTGTTCGGCAATCCTCTCGTCACAGCCTCTTGAACACTGGCATTACCTGAGCCACCACACCCAGCTTTCAGGTGCTAATTTCAAATGTAACACCTTTTCCTGCTTAAAATGCCCGTCACCTCCCAGTGCCCAGGAGCAGTCACCTCCCAGTGCCCAGGAACAGCCATGGGGCCGAAGCAGAGATTCCTGCTCCAGGCTTGTTTAGACACCTCTTTCTCTCGCTTCTTTGGGGTCTCAAAGGAGAAGCTGGGGAGCAGCTTGGGCTCTCCTTTGATTTCTTTTTTTTCCTCTTCTTCAACCAACCCCAAGTCCCTGCTCTGTGTTGGTAAGCACCCCAAGAGGAAGTCCCTGGGCTGGCAGGATCAGGAGACCCGCCTCCCAACTGTGGTAACTTCTGATGACACACCTTTCCTCTGTTTCCCTCTCCCCGGTCTCCAGGAAGAGGGGGTGACCTGCATTTGCAGGGTCTTTAGTTGCTCATAGAGGATCTTGTTTTCATTTTAGGAGATGTTCTACTGTTGCCAAGGCTGTCCTGGAACTCACTATGTAGCCCAGGCTAGTCTTGAACTCACAGTAGCCCTCCTACCTCAGCCTCCCAAGTATTGGGAGCACTAGTGTGAGCCATCCTGCCTGGTGGCACTATGGTGGCCGCAGCGGTTATTTAGTTTGGCTGCTGTCAAATTTGACAGTCTTGCTGTATGGGCTGGCCTTGAACTTGTGATCCTCCTGCCTCACATCTCCGGTTTATTTATGGAGACTATTAACATGAGCACACTTGACCTAACACCGTATGCCAGAAATAACTGCCACCCCTCCCCCACGCCAGCTGAAGCCTACATACATCAGGACCTTTTTATAACAGTGAGCAACCCTCCCCCTGACCCCCCACCTTCCCCTGGGAGCAGCAGAACACCAGAGAGACCAGCCTCTCTTCACCCTCCTCCAGACCTGGTTGCAGTGTTAAATTCCCAGCAGACACAGGGACCAGGCCTTCTGTGGCATGTGCTCGCCCTCTCAACTGTATGTCCTCTCTCAGCCTAGTGCAGGTGCCAGCTGGACAGTGCAGGTGGGGACAGGGCAAGAAGATGGGGTTATGGTGACCCTTACTGATTCCACAAGTTCACTCCATTCTGAAGAGCTGGAAAGCCTCTTTTCTTTCCTTCTCAATCGCCTTTGGAGACGATGTTGCTGTGTACCTCAGGCTGGATCTCAGCTTGAAGTCCTCTTGCCTCAGCCTGCCAAACGCTGACCTGCATTGCCACACCAGAGTTTTGCTATAGTGGGCCTTCCCCACCCCATTTTTGGAGAAAGGACTTTGTTAGATTGGCTAGGTTGGCCTCTCTCACCCTCCTGAATGCCAGGATAAGAGGTGTTTGGAACTACACTGTCCCAGTCCAGCCAGGGTCTGGTGGGTTGTCACTGACGGGGTGACCAGGCCAGCCTAAGGAGAGTTGGCGCTCTGACTTGGGATGGGATCTGTGGACAGTGTCAAAAGCCTAGGGCAGCCATTCAAATGGTCAGTGACATCTCTTACTGCCAGATAGAAATGAAAGGAGAAGCCAGGTGTGGTGGTGCACGCCTTTAATCCCAGCAGAGGTGGGTGGATCGCTGTGAGTTCGAGGCCAGCCTGATCTACAAAGTGAGTCCAGGACAGCCAAGGCTACACAGAGAAACCCTGTCTTGAAAGAAAAAAGAAAAGAAAAGAAAAGAAAGAAATAGAAGGAAGACTCCACTCTCAGGCCTCTGCTGGTCTGGTCCTGACAGCACTCTTAGCTGCTGGGCCTCATGGGAGAACTAAGCATCTGGCTTGGCCTGGAAGGCAGGGCCAGCTGGGGCAAAGGGGAGGAATGTGGATTTAATGGTTTAAAGTCTTGACTCAGCTGGAAGCCAAGCTGTGCGCTAAGGCAGGCCCCTCCCACAACGGACAAAGGGGAAGAAAAGATAGGCACTGCCCAGCAGGGTAGAGCAAACCATGGGGTAGAGGGAGGAAGGTGAGGTAGAGGTGGAGTCACAGCCCTCTCCCCACCAGCTGCCTGGCATCTTCCAGTCCCACACAGCTCCACGTCACTGAAAAGATGGTGGAGACACCTAAATTACATTAGGGGGGGAAAAAAAAGACACAAAATATTCTACATGGAATGGATGTTTCGCACAGGCATTTCCCAACCGGAGGCACCAAGCCATCTGGTGCCAGAACACACAGGGTACTTAATGTGACAAAAACAAAGCATCTGTTTCTGGCCAGGAAGGTTGGTGGACTGAGCTTTGGGAAGGGTCTGGGGACAGTGGAATGGAAGGGTTGGGACACTGCTGGAAGAAGAGAGAACAGAGAAGATGCAAGACGCACTCATGCGCGCGCACACACACACACACACACACACACACACACACACACACACACGCAATGCAATTCTTCACGAATCCTCAAGAGGGCGCCTGGCACCCTAGAAATGAGCAACTCTGCCATCCACTGAGATTGTTCCAAAAGTTTCCCCAGCATGTGGCTGTGGCTGCAGCTTTAGGAAACTGCAGGCTTTTAATCCCAGCACTCCAGGAGTCAGAGGCAGGAAGATCTCTGTGAGTTCGAGGCCAGCCTGGTCAACGAAGTGAGCCAAGGCTACACAGAGAAACTCTGTCTTGAAAAACAAAAACAAGCAAGCAAAAAATTAGGAAACCTCTCGTTCTCACAGACCCCAGGCACACCTGGAAGCTGCCAGAGGATATGAGCAACTGTCCTGAGCCCCACAACCCATCACACATTGGGACTGGGACCCTAAATCTAACCTTGTACCTTCAATTTGGACTTCCTTTTTGGTAAGGCAGATAAAACAGGGCCTACAAAGAGTACTCCAAGTTAAGCCGGGCGTGGTGGAGCACGCCTTTAATCCCAGCACTCGGGAGGCAGAGGCAGGCGATCGCTGTGAGTTCGAGGCTAGCCTGGTCTACAAAGCGAGTCCAGGACAGGCAAGGCTAATCAAAAGGATGAACAATGGGAGGAAGGCAGGGAGAGAAAGTGGTTGATTGATTGATTGATTGATTGAATCCATGCACACACTAAGAAAAGGATCCACAAGTTCATCTTCAGACTTTGACACGAAGCTTTGGGTTAAAGCAGAAAGCCGAGGCGTGAGCAAGAAGTAATGTTCAGTGCAGCTGGCCCCGCCCATCACCGATTCTCTGCATCTGAGCTGCACCACAGGCCAGTGGTGGTGGCTGGAGACCTGCAGGCGCCTTCTGGGGTCTGGAACAAGACACTATAAGATGCCTCAGGCTTTCTTACCTTTGCGCTTTCAGCTGTAAGGGAAAATGAGGTTAGACATTAGCATGTTCTGGATGACAGTCTCTGAGAGAAAAAAGAGCCTATGGCAGAGGTCACCAGGTGACCCAAAGTAAAGGTCACAAAGAGAAGCCAGGCCTTCACCATGCTTCTGGCTACCTAAATGAAAAGGCAATGGTTTTATTTCTTTGTTTTGTTTGCATGGTTTTTTCTTTTTTTAAAGTGGCTTCAAAGTATTTGTCATACAAGAAGACAGAAAGTTCCAGAAAGGCAGGAAGATCCTAGCTGGCAATGAAAATAGTTGCAGCGGGAGGAAATGGACCCCTGAATTACTACCCTTTCACCTAAAATTGGATGTAGCCAGACATACCTGCAGTGAGTGTCTGCAGGCGACAGGAAGAGTCAGCCCTCTGCTGCTCACTGCCTGAACCACTGCCTCAGCCCCAAGATGGCCACCCTCAGTCCCCACTGCCTCTGGGGCTGGAGGCAATTTGTCCTATCAGGAGTGTTCCCCTTTCTCACTTTCTTTTCACTTTCTCTTCTTCTTTTGTTTTGTTTTGTTTTTTCTTTCTGTTTTATGTTTTGTTTGTTTGTAGGAGACAGCTCCCATTATATAGCCTTGGCTAACCATGAACCCACAGAAGTCTGTCCCGCTGTCTCTTCCTCCCAAGTGTTGGGATTAAAGGCATCTGCCACTACACCCAGCCCAAGGTATTTCTTTCTTTCTTTTCCTTTTTTTTTTTTTTTTTTGTTGTTGTTGTTGTTGTTGTTGTTTTTCGAAACAAGGTTTCTCTGTGTAGCCTTGGCTGTCCTGGACTCACTTTGTAGACCAGGCTGGCCTCGAACTCACAGCGATCCGCCTGCCTCTGCCTCCCAAGTGCTGGGATTAAAGGCATGCGCCACCATGCCTGGCACGAGGTATTGTTTTCTAAAACAAAAGTTAACATTGAATTGAAAAATATTCTTCTACATCTAGGGAGTTGATCACTCTGTTGGTCTGTTATAAGGAAGAATTTTTTGTCCCATTTTATCATTTAGTTCTATTTCCAAAAATTTCAAATTTCAAAATTTCCACTCTGCTTTCTCCTCTGACCAATGAGTTATTCAGAGGTGCTCTCATTTTCAAATATATGGTGACTGGTGTTTGTCTTCATTATTAAAACTTTAACATAATTGGATTGTGGTCACAAAGTGAGATGACTCAGGCTCCCGGTCTTTGAAGTCTGTCGACAGGTTCTTCTTTGGTCTAATGTGTAATTAACTCACCTCCCATCAAGTTCAGCCCAGTGTGTAACCCTCGGGATGCCATATCTTAGCGGGACATACTACATTTGTAGAGGTCTAGAGGAAGTCAAGATGAGAAGGCCCCTCTGGATCCTTTTTTTTTTTTTTTTTTGGTCTTTCGAGACAGGGTTTCTCTGTGTAGACTTGGCTGTCCTGGACTCACTTTGTAGACCAGGCTGGCCTCAAACTCACAATGATCCACCTGCCTCTGCCTTCCGAGGACTGGTATTAAAGGCATGTGCCACCACGCCCAGCCCCCTCTGGGATCTTGATTGTTGGGCCTCTGGTCATAACCAGAGCCCCATCGCCTGGCGAGCCAGTACCATGGACAGCAGACATGGCAAGCTGGGGTCTCCAGGCAGCTTCACAGGTCCTGCTGGTGCCTTTGTTTTGCTCCTGTCCTGGTATCTTTGCCAGTGACTTGGGACGTCCCAGTGGATGGTCTGAGTAAAACCATCAGTGATGACCTGGACCATCACTGTTCCTGGGGGGTAGGGGGGGCCTCCATCTTTGTTCTTTGCCCGAATAGGTTCTTGGACCCAGGACTCTCAGGGCATCTGGGAAGCAGTGTCAGTGCTTAGGGGGAGTTGTTGCTGCTCCATTTCTCTGGTCTTCTGGAAACAGCAGAAATAGCAGAAGTCTCGCCTTGCTGGACAATCAGATCACATGGTCTGTCCACCACTCACAACTTTCCTGAAGGCAAGTGGAGTGGGCACTATAGGGAGTTTTGAAAAGCTTGTTTGTTTGTTTGTAGGTTTGTTCAGGTTTTGTTGTGTCCTGGTAGAATAGGGGCTTGAATCTAAGGCCTTGTGCTGGGATTAAAGGCGTACACCACCATGCTAGGCCCTCCACGCCCACCTCCCCACCCCACCCCATCCCCCTTTTTTTTATTGTTGTTGTTGTTGTTTTTTCAAGATAGGGTCTCTCTGTGTTAGCCTCTGGCCTCTGATGGCACCTGCACACACACACACACACACACACACACACACACACACACACACACACACACACACACACGCACTCACACGCACCAGAAACATTTGAATGAAAAAAGCTTCTAAGCTCATAATCTTCTAACAGATCAATATTTGTCTGGTTGTTTGTTGGTACTAATTGGTTCCTTGCTTGGTCATGTTACTGAATTTTCTCAAGCCTCGCATTTCTCTTTGGTAATAGGGATCAGGAAGAGAGGTAAGAAGAGTGTGTGACAGGTTCCTGGGATACTGCAGACCACAGCTTCAGACACGGTGATCAATCCCTCACGCTCCCAGGACACTCTAACGCCAGGGACCTAGGATGTGATAGCTCACCTCTGAATTAATAGCTGGACTGGTGTGTGAGGTCTCCTCCCTTGACTGAGGGAGTCCCCATCCTTGAGGGTCACTGAGGAAGTCAGCCCTGCCCTTGGGTTTCAGCTAATCCTACGGCAGCCTTCCTGTTACATTGCTGTCATCTCTTTTCACCAAGAAGTAAAGACTAAGACCCCTGATGCCCAGGCCAGTGCTGGTTCTGGCCCAGGATTCCTTTATCTTTCTGTGTTGCTACCCATCTTAGCCTCCTCACTAGAATACAAGCACAGGGTGGACACGCCCTGGAAGATTGTCTTTCTGTCTGCAAAAGCTACAATGGGGCTATCAGGGGGGCCAGACTTGCCTTTGGAAGGGGGCCAGTTCTCACTTCAGTGCAGTTGGTTCCACTGTCCAGAGCCCAGCACAGGTGACTAAGGACCAACAACTGCAGGGGTGGAAATCTGGAAGTCCCCAACTCCTCCCACAAGGCGCTCTCTCCTCAGTAGCCTCTTGGTTTGTTTGTTTTGTTTTGTTTTCAAGACAGGATCTCTCTGTATAGCCCTGGCTGTTCTGTACTCACTTCATAGACCAGGCTGGCCTCGAACTCACAGAGATCCACCTGCCTCTGCCTCCCAAATGCTGGGATAGCCTTTTTACCAACACATAAGGCTCTTTCTCAGTCCAGCACCTTCAGTCCTCCCTCTGGAAGCTGCAGGGAAAAATACTGAAAGACTGTAGGGGAAACTGTCCTGGTGTGTTGAAGGCACAGCTGCCCACAGGAGGAGAAATACAAGCCTACCTCACAGCCCCAGATCCTGGAGTGCTCCCTACTGGTGTTAGGCATGGGCTCCCTACGTGTGTGAGCTGAGACACTATGGCCCCTTGTCCTCTTCTGGACTCCAGTTGGTGACTCCTTCTTTCCCAGGTCCCAGTGCAGGGATCTATCAGGGTGAGAATCAGTCAGAGGATGGCTGCCCAAGAGACTCCCATCCCTACAGCCATGACACCCAGGGCCTGCTTGAGGAAGAAGCAAATGAGACAGCTGAGCACAGGTGGTTATGGTCCTGGAGTCCTTCTCACTGCCTCCAGGCCTCTGGCACCCAAAGGCACAGGGGTCGGGTGGGGAGGGGCACACTCTGCCCAGCTGCTCTTAAAAGACAGTGTCCTCATCTGGCTGCTGCTGCAGCCCCCTTAGGATCTGGGTGTCCTGGTCACCTGCCATCTCCAGTGACACCTGTCGTAAAACAGCTTCCTCCAAAACGGAAACACACCATCCTACAGAAATCCCCTTAATCAGAAAGGTAGAGGACTCAAAACAGCTTCAGGAAGTCCCTAAACCTGAGCAGATTCACTAGCCACTCCCCCTCAACCTCCGCCAGGGTAAACAATACAAGTAAGAGGTCCCTCTCAAATCAGTGAAGCTGTAAAAAAGACAATTAGGGGCTGGAAAGATGGCTCAGAGGTTAAGAGCACTGTCTGCTTTTCGCAGACCCGGAACCAGCAAGTTCAGCTGTGGAAGCACCTGACGCCCTTCTCTCCCGTTTGCTGGCAGCCCTCAAGATAGCAGAGCCTGGGACAGTCAGAAAGGCTGGTGAGCGGAAGCTCAGTGGCGTGAGAGGGAGGGTGTGCGCTCCGGGGTACACACAGTCTGAGAACTTCCAGCCATGGTCAAGCATCAGGGGCCTGGATTGGTCCGGCTTTGGCGAAGATGAAGATGGCCATGTAGAACACGGGAGACGATGTGATGGTGGTGGTGGTCCCCGGGTTCCATCATGAAGTGGGTGCTTTGGGGGTAATTAGAGCGCCCTCTTGTGGGAACATGAGGAATTTCATCATATTCCTGCTGCCACTGAGCCGGTCCATAACCATTTGCACCACTGGCAAGCCTATAGCTGAGTCCTTTTATTAAAGAACCCATGTATTGAGCGTCCAACGTACAGAACTCTACTGTTATATAGGCAAGCAATTATGAAGAAGTTGCTATGTGCTTTTAAGTCATCCACCTACTCCTCACAGTCTCCCTGGGAGGTTAAGTGGTGCTCTTCATCCTGACTTAACAGACTGTATCAGTGAAGTGGATCAGAGACAGAAATTAGGTGAGTTGCCTCAGGCCACACAGCTACTGGAGATTCCAGCTGCTCTGCCGGACCAAGCACTCCCTTGACTTGCCTGTCACTGGTGTGGGAGGCCTCACGTGGCCATATTTGCTTCATGGAACACAGAGTCTCCTCCAGCCTCCTCTCCAGCTGCCCTAAGGCTCATCTTGCACCCCCAGACCCCCAGACCCCAACCCCCAGGACCTGTCACATGGGTCAGGAAACCTCCAAGAGCCTTCTTTCTCTTATAGAGATCATGTCTAGTGGGAAACCAGAGATGTGACCCCCTCCCCAATGTTTGAAACTCTCAGGGGGTGTCCAGACCTCAATAAAGGAATAGGGACATGTCACTGAGGAACCAGAAGCCAGTGCGCCCGGTAACCAAGCTACCTTCTCACCCACACTCTTCCTCAAAGAGTGTCCTGAGGGGTGGTCATAAGGCTGCCTCTCTTCTGAACCCTGAAAGCTAGGAGTGTTAAGGGGCCCCAGGGGGAAATGAAGCCTCTTCCGGAGAGCTCCCTCTCTTATCACGTGCTTGGTGACAAAGTGCTGTGTGTGTGTGTGGCGCCCCCGCGGCCAAGGTGGCTATGAAGCAGGACTCGGCCTCACGGGACCCTGTGAATAGAGGAAGGCCTATGAGTCAACGTGGCTGTGATTCAGCCTGAGTGTCTTAGGGGCGGCAGTTACGGCAGAAGAGAAGGCTGAGTTCCTCTGGGGTGGGCGGGATGGCTTTCAGTCAGGATGGGGTCTGAGAGAAGCACAAGGCAGGCAAAGCATTGGTGAAGATCTGCTTTCTGAACATCTGTCTGAATATCGGGAGATTCAGAAGCAGTCTATTGTCTCAGTCAGATGATTTGCGGGGGGAGGGGGGCTGGAAGGGGGGGTGTCCGTTGTATCTGTAGAGATGCAGAGCTCAGAGTAGGACAGTAAGTGCCTGAGTGCAAGCAGAGGATGGAATCCCTTTTAAGCATGCAGAAACGCCTCCTCACACTCTGAGGGAACAGGGCAGGCAGGAGGCCCCGGAGATAGTCCACCTAATTTCTTAGTGTCTTCATTAAGCTTTTATGGAGTTCCCTTTCAGTCAGGGCTCTTGTAGTTTCAGGGACCCGTGGGACCAACTCAAGCAGAAAGGGAGTGTGTTAGTTCACATAACTGGTGGGGACTGACTGCTCTTCCAGAGGTCCTGAGTTCAATTGCCAGCAACCACATGGTAACTCACAACCATCTACAATGTGATCTGGTGCCCTCTTCTAGCCTTCAGGTGTACATGCAGACAGAGCACTGTATACATAATAATAAATAAATAAATCTTAAAAAAAAAAAAGACCATGTGCAGTAGCTGGGTATGCTGGTGCACACCATTAATCCCAGCACTCTGAAGGCTGAGGCAGGAGTAGTGCATGCTGGAGGCTAAATTGGTAAAAAACAAGACAAAAACCTTGTCTTGAAAAACAAACAAACAAACCCCCTCATGGAGCTAGAGGGGTCTCTAAAAAAAAGGGGGGGGGATGTAGTTATCAGGGCAACATAGAAATGAGCTGGCCAGCAAGCAATGGTAGCCATTTGCGCACGATTGCTATGTCAAGAATCCAGTCTCTACTTTTTCTTTTTCTTTTTCTTTTTTTTTTTTTTTTTTTGGTTTTAAGAGACAGGGTCTTTCTGTGTTAGCCTTGGCTGTCCTGGACTCACTTTGTAGACCAGGCTGGCCTCGAACTCACATCGATCCACCTGCCTCTACCTCCCGAGGGCTGCGATTAAAGGCGTGAGCTCTAGTCTCTACCTTCAAATGGTGTCCAGTCCAAACAAGGTCAGAGTGTTGAAAGGTCACAGTGAACATGGGACCCAGGGTCTGGACAGGTACAATGGAAACACAAGAGGAAGTCATCCGATCCAGAAGGAGCTGGAAAAAAACCCAGGTGTACTTTGCCCAAAATGTGGCCCTTCCACTGAGCTATGCATGGGGGTGGGGATTAGCTAAGGAGAGAAAAGATGAGGGAAGCTCAAGAGAGGTGATCACACTTAGAAGCCATGGGCTTCTGGTTTGGGAGAGGGGGAAATGGCTGTCCAGTTGTCAAAAAGAGGGGACACAGAGGGCTGAGGAGAGAGGAACTAGAGCACCGAACTTGGCTTGGGAGAAGCAAGAGCTGGGGAGGTGGCTCCTTCAGATGGAATCACCTAGAAGGTGACTAGACTATGGTGGATCTTGAAAGTTCAGCCAAAGGTCACAGCAAAGAACTTGGATGCACACCCGTGAGTGCTGGAAAGAGGCTGGGGCTCAGGCGAGGCAGAGCTTCAAGCCATGGTTGGCTGCGCAGGTAAATGTGGAACGGGGCTGAGAGAGCCGCACAGAGACAGTGCCTTGTGCTGCCCCGTTTGGAAGCCGTCCATGGCAAGCAACAGATTTCCTGCAGGAGGAATGAGCATCAGAGGGCTGGCCTGCATCTCAGATGCAGCGTCCCATGCAAGAAGTCAGAATAAAATGTTCCAAGGGCAGAAAGTACATGCAGGTCCATAGCTCCTAACGTCCGTCTTCTGGTTCATCATTAGTATGAAAACCTTGAATTGGAGGTTGGGTGCCACGGCCACAGGCAGAAAGAGCACCCTCACCTTCCCGCCTCTTTTGCAACTAATGCTTCCCAAGTGACCCAGCTCCAATCGTCCCTTCCATCTCATTGTTTGTTCTGTTTTTGTTTGTTTTCTGCACCTGTGTGTGCGTGCGTGCGTGCGTGCGTGCGTGTATGTGTAGACAGGGTTTCTCTGTGTAGCCCTGACTGTTCTGGAACATGATCTGTTCCTTAAAGCAGACAAGATCCGCCTGCCTCTGCCTCCCAAGTGCTGGGACTATTGTCACGGACTAAGGGAACAGGAAGTTTTGTAAGGGTCCTGTATGCATGCTTAGCTCTCAAGGAGGACGAAAGACGGTGCCACATCCCGTGGAACTGGAGCTACCAACTTGGTAGTGCTCTTAACCACTGAACTGTCTCTGCAGCCACCTCCCCCCATTATTGTTTTTTGGGGGGGGGTTGTTATTGTTTTTTTGAGACATGGTTTCTCTGTGTAACAGTCCTGGCTGTTCTGGACTCACTTTGTAGACCAGGCTGGCCTCGAACTCACAGCGATCCGCCTGCCTCTGCCTCCCTGAGTGCTGGCATTATAGGCATGTGCCACCACCGCCTGGCCCTTTCATTGTTTTAAATTGCGCGTTTGTGTATTAAGTGAGTATGTGCATATGAGTGCAGGTGCCTACAGACCCCTTGGAGCTGGAGTTCCAGCCAGTATGGAAGTGTCCCATCTAACATGTGTGCTGGGAGCCAAACTCAGGCCCTCAAGAGCAGTGCTCACTCTTTACTGCTGAGCCATCTCTCCAGCCCACCACCAGCTAGTGTGTGTGTGTGTGTGTGTGTGTGTGTGTGTGTGTGTGTGTTGTTTTTGAGATAGGGTCTTATTATGCAGCTCTGGCTTGTCTGGAGCCTGCTAGCCTTGAACTCACAGGGATCTTCCTGTTTCTGTCTCCTGAATGCTGGGATTAAAAGTGTATGCCATCAGGCTGGAGAGATGGCTCACTGGTTAAGAGCGCCACCTGCTCTTCCAGAGGGCCTGAGTTCAATTCCCAGCAACCACATGGTGGCTCCCAACCATCTATAATGAGAACTCACAGAGATACACCTGCCTCTGCCTCCCAAGTGCTGGTTAAAAGAGTGTGCCACCACACCCAGTTTAAAGACTATTTTTAAAAAACATTTATTTATTTTATTTATTGCATATGAGTGCTTTATCTGCAGAAGAGGGTATTGGAATACATTATAAATAGTTGTGAGCCACCATGTGGTTGCTGGGAATTGAACTCAGGACCTCTGGAAGAGCAGGTGGCGCTCTTAACCACTGAGCCATCCTTTAATATGGTTCCTCATGTTGTGGTGATTCCCTCCCCTGCAAATCACAAAATTATTTTGTTGTTACTTCATAACGGTGATTTAGCTAGGGTTATGAACTGTGATGTAAATACCCACACAAATCTGGGATTAAAGACATGTGCCACCATGCTCCCTAGCAAATCTAATAGTCTTAAGTGACTTTTGAGAAGAGGGGTCACGACCCCTGGGTTGAGAACCACTGGGCCAAGGTGAGTGGCAGGTGGAGCATTTGCACATTTGACTCTCAGTAACTCCCACCCATATACACACACGTACCCTCTCCCGCCCTGCCACACGACTTCAAACCAAGATAATGCAGCGCTCAGTGTTCGGAACACTGAAGATGAAAAAAGTACCAAGAATTTAACATGACCGATGATGAGTCAAAATGGCACCATATGTCCTAAGAGCAATGGTATAAACTAAGATATAATGGAGAAATCCCTTCCGAGTGCATGATGTGGAGCTAAAGAGATGTGTCGATGGTAAAAACATGGCTGCTCTTCCAGAAGTCCTGGACTCAATTCCCAGGCACCCTCTGAAATTCTAGTTCCAAGGGATCTGACACCTACTTTGGACCTCTGTGGGCACCAGGTACTCTACACGAGTATATAGTCATACATGCAGGCAAAACACTAGTACGTATGAAAAATGAATAAGATAATAAATAAATAAGAATTTAATAGGCTGAAGAGATGGATTAGTGGTTAAGAGCACTTGCTGCTCTTTCAGAGGACCCAGATTCACCAGGCGGTGGTGGCGCACACCTTTAATCCCAGCACTTGGGAGGCAGAGGCAGGCGGATCACCGTGAATTTGAAGCCAGCCTGGTCTACAAAGTCCAGGAATAGTCAAGGCTACAGAGAGAAACGCTGCCTCAAAAAACAAACAAACAAACAAACAAACAACAACAAAAGCCAGAGGACCCAGGTTCAATTCTCAGTATCCACATAGTGGCTCACAACCATCTGTAACTGTAGTTTAAAATCTTTCTTAACCTTACAATCGTCCTTTTGAAAATTGTTGTTGTGTGTGTGTGTGTTTTGTTTGGTTGGTTTTTCAAGACAGCGTTTCTCTGTGTAGCCTTGGCTGTCCTGGACTCGCTTTGTAAACCAGGCTGGCCTCGAACCCACAGGGATCCTCCTGCCTCTGCCTACTGAGTGTGGGATTAAAGGTGTGCACCACCACCGCCCAGCTGTTTTGTTTGATTTTTGAGACAGAGTTTCTCTGTTTAACAGCCCTGACTGACCTGGATTCAATTTGTAGACCAGGCTGGCCTCAAAGTCACAAAGATCCACCTGCCTCTGCCTCCCTGTGTGGTGGGATTAAAGGCATGTGTCACCACACTGAACTCAAATTATTTTATCTTAAAGTTATTTTGGGGGGCAGATAGGGGTGGATCATCCATTAGGAGCCCCCGTTGATGGTGCAGAGGCCCTGGGTTTGGTCCCTACCAATCCATCACTTGTTTGGGGGCCCAAAAGCACACCAACTACAGCTTCAGGGAATCTCATGTCCACTTCCGGTTTCCATGGTGCCCACACAAATACACATATACATAGGATGGTGTGATGGCGTACACCCTTGATCCCAGCACCCAGGAAACAGAGGCAAGTGGATCTCCGTGAGTTTGAGGGCAGCCTGGTCTACAAAGTGAGCCCAGGACAGCTATAATTTCATAATAGAGACCGTGAAATCTTGTCCATGGCAAATGCTGAACCAAACACAAATGGTTCCCCCCCCCCTTTTTTTTTTTTTTTTTTTTTTTTTTTTTTTTGGTTTTTCGAGACAGGGTTTCTCTGTGTAGCCCTGACTGTCCTGGACTTGCTTTGTAGACCAGGCTGGCCTCAAACTCACAGAGATCCGCCTGCCTCTGCCTCCTGAGTGCTGGGATTAAAGGCGTGTGCCACCAAGCTTGGCAAGTTCCCACTTTTTTTTCTTTTTTTAATCTGCACTGCGGAGACTGATTGGTGAGACGCCTGCGTGTGGCCTCTGGGAAGGCGGAAGAAGGCATAAACATCACGGAAGCCATGGGGCCTTTTAGGTCCAGGAATTTCAAGACCAGCAAGAAGAACACCGTTTCTGACTGTGGACAGCTCTATTCCTTCTGACTTTCGGGCAGGCATCTCACCCACCAGGCCAATCCTCATGTAGCCCCAGAGAGCCCCCACCCATCTGCTGGCAGAACCCTGTAATCCCTCACTGACTATAGATTCCCAATTCCCCTCCAAGTCCAGCTGCATTGCAGGCTTAAGTTTATGATTATGGATAAAAACTAAATAAGGAAAAGAAATCAGTAAATGACATAAAAGAGGGAGAGGGAAAGAGAGTGCACACGCCCAGCGGCTCATGGTGACGGTGACAGCTCTCAGGCTGAGGACTTTGTCAAGGGCTACTCCAAAATCTGCCCATGTACTGAGCTGACTCCTATGAACTGCTAATGTATGGCTGATATTGACCTGCAAAGAACGGCAATGTCACGGGTACAGTCTTTACTTACGCCTTTAACACTTGAACAAACCCAAGAACGGAGAGCATTAAAAGGCAAAGATAAATCAAGAGTCTTTGCTTTCCTGGGCTCCAGCCCCCACCCAGCCTGGTCCTAACCTTGCTCTCATACTGCCTGCCCCCAGGCCGGGATGCTGAGCAGGCAACAGAGGCTGAGGGACTCTTTGGTGACAAGACACCTTTGGTCACATGTGGTGGCATGAATCATCAATGCTGAGGACAAGACACACTCTAATTCAGTTTAATCCCTAAGTGAGGACACTTTAGGTTCCTAAACAGTTAACCCCCCCCCCACCTCCCCCCCACCCCCAGCAAAACAAGAGCACGCAGAACAACTTTGCTAGGTCAACAAACCTCGGCCCACACACCTCCTCACACTGGCCATAGAACGAGGACACACCAGTTCCACGTTTATTTTCGGAAAGTGATGAAAACAAAAGAAATACATCCAAACACCACTCTCTCTACAATAAATAGCCTCCCCCTCCCAAAGAAATAAAAAATAGAGAGAGAGAGAGAGAGAAAGAGAGAGAGAGAGAGAGAGAGAGAGAGAGAGAGAGAGAGAGAGAGAGAGAGAGAGAGAGAGGGAGAGAGGAGAGTATGTGCGCACACACTGGTTCAAAGTGACCTCGCTTGGTGAAATGCGCTCCCGCCAATCCCTTCCTCTGTACCCACTCGCTTGTCTCCTCGCAGGTGGGAAAGGTGATAAGGTGATTAGACCAACAGTTGAAAGTTGCTTGGCGAGGGGCGGGGCGGGGAGGCGGGCCAGGAAGAGAGCCGGTTTCCGGTCCTGGACCCTGACCCTGTCACACCTCCGGAAGCCATGATGTCCCTCTGGGTCCCCCTCGCGGAACCATCGGTCAGAAGCAGCACCTGGCACGTGACTGTAATTCGGGCAGAGGAAGGGGCAGGGGACACTCCTGACACATCTCCTTGTGGGCCAGGAGACAAAGTGAACCCCAGGATCCTTCCAGCCCTCCTCCTTCCCCAATCCATCACACTGTACAGGGAAGAGATGGCCGGAGCTCGGGCTTCCTCGCCCCGCCCCACCCCCGTGTCTGTTTTCTAAGTTAGTCGGCACCTTCCGATTCCGTGGCGTCTTCTCAGTTGGGAAAATAGTTATAAAACTGGCCTTCGGGTTCTTTATCAAAAGGGGAGGAGCTGTCACCACTGGGAGGATAGGGGGATATCCGCCTCCTCTTAGACTCTCCTTCACCTAGTCCTGAGTCGCTGGACTCTGGCGGCCGGAGGGAGGTGACCTCAGTCCACAACGACGACGATGATGATTGGGATCCCTGTTCCTCTGGCCCTCTCCCGTCTGAGGATCCCAGGCCAGGGTCCACGGGCAGAGTTCGCATGGGGCGGAACCAGCCAGCTGGGCTCATCTTAGGAGGATACTGAGGGGCCACAGGCCAACCAGCTCCGGGCGCCAGGACTTCTTGGCCGCGGTAGTAGGGCACTGTGGGCCCAGGGGCAGAGGGCAGGAACGTGGGCTTCACGCTCACTGCTCGGAGCTCAGCTTCGTAACTGTGTTCCCGAGGTGTCCCCAGCCAGTAAGGCTGTGAGACCATATCCTTGGGCTGGGCAGGAAGGTCGGGGTAGAAACGGCTAGGAACTGGATACTGGTTGGATAGAAGAGGGGAGTAGGGGTCCCCCGCAAGCAGTTGACAGTTGGGTCCAGGTGGGGAGGGAACGCTGGTGTCCACCGACGTGTACATGCTACAAAAGGGAAAGTAAATTGAAACAGTAAAAGGGAAACCAAGTCATAAGCCTGTCTTCCCTTCCCTGGCCTGCATTCCCTGCAGACCCCCCCCCCAAAGCAGAGACAGGACATGCTGAGCATTAATCTACAGTCCCCAGTCTCAGGGGGACCCCAGGGGATTTGAGTCCAATGCACTTACGACTCAAAGTTCTCCCGGAATCCTTTGGCAAAGGGGTTGTTGTCGATTTTCAGCTGAGTGATCTGGAGAGGGGAAACCCAGTTGTCTGAGTCTGAGGTTCAGAGACTCCTCCTTAGCCCCGCCCCGCAAAAGACTGTGCCTGCCCCTCAGCAGATGCCTGTCCCCAGAGGCCCCTGTCACCCCAGCCCCTCACCTCAGCATTCTGGTAAGCAGTCACTGCAATGAACTGGGTCTCTTGGAAAGTGAAGACATGAGTGTTAGAACTGTTGCAGGCGGCCTCCGGCTCTCCGTCAGTCACCTCCACGATGTGTAGCCGGGGCTGGTACTTATGGAGAGACTGCAGGACAATCATCTAGAGAGGGAGCCAGGTGGTGACAGGGTCATGGGAGGAACTCCTGACCCCATGGTAGCCTCATATCTGGATCCACCCCCCCCCCAATAACTCCCAGCCCTGCAGCGAGAATGCTTGATTACATCTTCTGTCTTCGTCCACCATGTGACTTCTCCTAAGCCTCCCAGCTTCTCTCTGGGGCACCTATTCTAACCTCTTGTGGCTTTGCTGATCCTACACATCCTTGAGACCAAGAGATTGTATGTGTTTGAACACACGTATGCCTCTACGGGCTCGTGTGTGTGCGGGTATAAATCAACGACCTCGGGCACCATCCACCTTTTTTGGGACAGGCTCTTGGTACTCACAGGTAGGCTGGCTGGCCTAGGGATCCACCCGTCACTGCCTCCTCAATGCTAAAATGGCTGGTTCATGGCAGTGCAGCCAGCTTTTCTTTTCTTTTTTAAACATGGGTTCTAAGGCCAGGCCTAGTGGCGCACGCCTTTATTACCAGCACTCGGGAGGCAGAGGCAGGTGGATCGCTGTGAGTTCGAGGCCAACCTAGACTATAAAATGAGACCAGGACAGCCAAGGCTACACAGAGAAACCCTGTCTCAAAAAACCAGAACAAACAAACAAACACCCTATGGGGTCTAGGGATGAGACTTGGATCTTGGTCTTTGCAAGGCAAATGCTTTACCCACTGAATCATCTCTCTGGCTCAGGGTTCTCACAGGATTGGGCTGTGGAGACAGCTCAGCATGTGTTGCCAACCTTGGCAACCAGAGCTTGACCTCTGGAATCCGTGCGGTGGAAGAAGAGAACCAACTCCAGCAAATTGTCCTTTGACTTCCACAAACACACCACGGCGCACTCAACGCTCACAATAAGACAAACAAGTGAATGTAAAAAAACAAAGCAGAAGCAAGCCCACGAATGCTCAATAACGAAAACACTTTGCATCCACTCCCTGGGACACTAGGACCCGTCAAGGTGACAAAACCCCTAGGCTGGGTTTGGCCTGTGCTGACCAGAGAGCAAGCCCTGCCAGAGATCCAGTGTCATTCCATCTCCTTGTCTTCCCAAGGTGGGTAGCAAAGAGCCAGAGTTCAGAGAGGAAGGAAGGCGGCTGGGGCATGGAGTAGCTCCATGTGGGGCGTGCTTGCCTAGCTAGCATGCACCAAGCCCTGGTGCCACATCCAGAACCGGGTAAACCAGGCGTGGTGGTGCATGCCTGTAATCTCAGCACTCGGAATCAGAAGGATCAAAGTTCAAGGTCATCCTTGGCTATTTAGGGAGGAGAGGAAAGAAGGGGAGAGGAAGGAAGAAGAGAGGAGAGGAGGGGAGGGGGGAAAACGGAGGAGAGGGGAGAAGAGGGAAGGAGAGGGGACTCCAGGACAGGTCAGGGGAGGGGAGGGAAGACAGTACAGAGTGGGTCTTAGGAAGTGTGAGAGGAGGGGTCTTCGATGCAGGGCAGATGGGGCTGACAGTCCTACCTGGGTCACATTGTTGGAAGCCCCCTTGTTGTTGGTGAGCTTTAGTTTCCCAAATGAAACTTCCTGACGCATCCAGTGGGCTCCGGTGTTGGGGGAGTCGGGATGGACGTATAAGCGGTTCCCTGTGGACAGTTAGCCTTATTGCTAAGTATTGAACAGACCCCTAGAGATGTGGGATTTTTTTTTCTTTTTTGCCTGTTCTCAGAGGAATGTGAGAAAGATGCAGGGGAGGGGACAGACAGGCTGAGCAGGAGCAGGGGAGGGGAGAGGACAGAGCTAAACCGAATCAGAGACGAGGTGAAAAGCCAAAGGAAGGGCGACGATATAGGGGCAAAGGCTTGACTAATCCACCAGGGGGCGCCCAGTCTTGGTTAAAAAAAAAAAAAAAAAAAAGCACGCCCACCACTCCCGCGGGGCGAGGGTCTTACCTGGCATGCTGCCTTCTGCCTTTCCACACTGCACCCACTTGCCACTCTGGTACCGCCAGTGGTGCTGGTCCACCAAGACCACATCCACAAACATCCTGTAATGGCTAGTAGGCTCCAGCCCGGCCACAGTGAACGAGAGGAACGGGAACATTCGCCTGCGAGGAACAGAGAGGCCCCCCACGGCGTCCATCGGCCCAAGCTCAGGGGCAGTCATCAGTGCGCATGCGCGCACTGCAGCCAGCCCTCCACCTGTTCACAAGAGCCAACTGGCAAATGTGCCACAAGTGAGGTTGTTAAGTATAGATGTAACGGAAAATTAATTCGTAGGGCTGGAGAAATGGCTCTGCGGCTAAGAGCACATACTCCCAGAGGATCTGAGTTCAGTTCCCAGCACCTACATCAGGCAGCTGACCATAGCCTGTAATTCCAACTCCAAGGTGATCCAACGCCTCTGGCCTCCACAGCGGCCCTGCCCCCCCCACCCCCCACCCCCCGCACACGCACACATTATTAAAAATAAATCTTTTTTCTTAAATTGAATTGTGGCCAGGCAGTGGTGGTGCACACCTTTAATCCCAGCACTTGGGAGGCAGAGATGGGAAGATCTCTGAGTTCGAGGCCAGCCTGGTAGACAGAAGTGAGTTTCAGGATAGTTAGGGCTACACAGAAAAACCCTTGTCTTGAAAAACAAAACACAAACAATCAAATTGTACAAATTCGACAGTTTATACAATTCTACTAAAAGCTGAGGCACACACCACTAAGAGTGTCTTTTCGGTGTTTTACTATGTTGTCTTGTGGCCTGAGCTTGAGGCTACAAGCCGCTGTACGAAGTAGCAGAGGAGCTGGCAATGGCTGCCGTTCATCCCCCTCCAACTCTGCATTCAACCCCATCTTGTTGGCGAGGTGGGCAGGAATCAGCGACGCTACAAATCAGTGCCTGCCTTTATTTATTTTTTTTTTTTAAGATTTATTTATTTATTATTTACACAGTACCCTGCCTGCTCACCAGAAGAGGGCCCAGATCGCATTATAGACGGTTGTGACCCACCATGTGGTTTCTGGGAAGTGAACTCAGGACCTTTAGAAGAACAGACAGTGCTCTTAACCTCTGAGCCATCATCTCTCCAGTCCCGGTGCTTGCCTTTTTGTGGTGCCAATGGTTAAACCTAAAATTTCACGCATATGCATACCATGCAAACACTCTGCCACCGAGCTACATCCCAGCCTGTAGACTTTTGAAATTGTTTTACTCTCAAAAGATCAGTTGTTGGATATTTATCTGGAAACCACTGATGAACATTAGCGTGCTTCCTGCATGGGCCAGAGGCACCAGCCAGCTCTCCAAAGATAGTTCCGGAAGGTGGTTGTGCCTCGGTTCCACTTCTCCACCAGTGACTCGCCCTGTGCAATGCATTTCTGCCCCCGCAGTGTTCACACACAGCCCATCCCCGTCCCACACAAACATCTATAGTATGGCCCGCCGCAAGCCTGGGCCTTCGGACACCCTAGGTATCGTCTCATTGATCTTGTGCTTAGTCCTGCATCCCAGGAAAAGCAGAAGTTGGTGGGTCAGAGTCTGCATCGTCTGCCATCGTTCTAAAGTGAAAGAGCCAGGAAAGGAAGCCCTCTCTTGCAATGGCCTCCCCACCACTTCCACCATCGCTGCCCCCGTCGTCGCGATACTGCAACCACCATGTCCACTATCACAACCACCATCGCTCTCACCGCTATCTCCACCATCACTTTGACACTGTCATTACCATGACAACCTCCAGCATTGCTTCAGTCACCTCCACAGTCTTTATCACTGCCATTACCCCTCCATGATTACAAGCACTGTCTCTCCACCCATCAGTTCTGTTATCTCTACTATGAACACATCGACCACCTCCACCATCACTACAGCCACAACCTCCACCATCGCTACAGCCACAACCTCCACCATCGCTACAGCCACAACCTCCACCATCACTACAGCCATAACCTCCACCATCGCTACAGCCATAACCTCCACCATCGCTACAGCCATAACCTCCACCATCGCTACAGCCACAACCTCCACCATCGCTACAGCCACAACCTCCACCATCACTACAGCCACAACCTCCACCATCGCTACAGCCACAACCTCCACCATCGCTACAGCCACAACCTCCACCATCGCTACAGCCACAACCTCCACCATCGTTACAGCCACAACCTCCACCATCGCTACAGCCACAACCTCTACCATCACTACAGCCACAACCTCCACCATCGCTACAGCCACAACCTCCACCATCGTTACAGCCACAACCTCCACCATCGCTACAGCCACAACCTCTACCATCGCTACAGCCACAACCTCTACCATCACTACAGCCACAACCTCCACCATCACTACAGCTACAACCTCCACCATCGCTACAGCCACAACCTCCACCATCACTGCAGCCACCACCTCCACCGTCGCAATAACCACCACATCCGCTATCTCCATCGCAGTCCCAGTCACTGCTTGACATCTACCATCCCAACAGTCACTGCTTCCGTTACCGCCATCGCTACCATTACCCTCCCGTCATCGCAGCCTTCCTATCTGCAACCACTACCAGCACCATCTCCTCCATCCACTCTCGCCACAACCTCGTCATCACAACCACCACTACCAGCTGCCTCAGAGTCAGCACCAGTTCCACTAGCTGAGCTGTCTCCATGCCCCAGCAGGAAGAGTGGGGCTGTCAGAACAGCAGCGTCAAACACTCATTGGATGTCTCTTTCACTCCCACCCACATCCCTCCTCCCAAGGGGCCATGCAGATTAGGAAAGCATTGGGCTCTTAATGAAGAAACCTATAGACTCGACAAGCCTCAAGCTCACAATGTAGCTAAGGATGACTTTGAACTTCCGGTTTTCCCGCCTCAGCTTCCAAAGTGCTGGGATTGCAGGTGTGCACAACTATGCTCAGTCTGTTTAGTGCTAGGGATCCACCCAAGACTTAGTGAATTCTACAAACTCATCCATATCCTATGTCCAAAAACTAAATATTGAAAAACTGAGGTGGGAGCTGGGTGGTGGTGGCGCACGCCTTTAATCCCAGCACTTGGGAGGCAGAGGCAGGTGGATCGCTGTGAATTCAAGGCCAGCCTGGTCTACAAAGTGAGTCCAGGACAGCCAAAGTTACACAGAGAAACCCTGTCTCGAAAAGCCAAAAACTGCAAGAAGGTGTGTGTGCCACCGTTGCCCAGCTTTGTCATATTATTTTGAAGTAGGGTTTCACTATGTGGCTCCGGCTGTCTTGGAACTTGCTATGTGGACCACGCTGGCCTCAGACCCACAGAGATCCATCTGCCAAGCCTGGTTTGACACTTGTCTTTAATTCTAGCACTCAGGAGGAAAAGACAAGTGGATCTCTGTGAGTCGGAGGCCAGCCTGGTCCACATATGGAGTTCTAGGACAGCCAGAGTGACATAACAGAGAGACTCTGTCTTAAAAGGGTAAGGTAGCTCGAGAGATGGCTCATAAGTTAAGAGCACTGGTTGCTCTTCCAGACGACCTGAGTTTGATTCTCAGCACCCACATGAAGGCCCACAAACACCACAAAGACCAGTTCTAGGGCGTCCAGCACTTTCTCTTGGCCTCAGCAGGCAGTAGGCACTCATGTGGTGCACATGCATGCATGCAGACATAACATCCACACACATTAAAAAACAAACAAACAAACAAAAAACCCAAACTAACGAAAAACAGGTTCTTAAATAGCGGCCAGTCCCCATTCACACTTTCTATTCTAAAGCATAGAAGGCAAGACCTTTCTGGGTGGTACTGAGTACCTTGTATCATTAAGTACCAAGCACCCCGGACCTTGTGTTATGTTAGACAAGTGCTCTTCAGCTAAGCTGTATCACCAGCCTTTGAACACGTTTATTGGTCCTCTACTTAATGCACTAAGCAGTTCAGCAAGCCAGAAAATGTCCCTTGAAGCTTTACACTCAAAGACACTGAGGTTTACGGAGAGATGTTGATGACAGCCCACGCTGTGGTCTCTGCCTCACTGTCCTGCTTTTATCCTGATAGTGGGTGACAAGAAACACAGGAAAGCTCGGCGTGGTGGCGCACGCCTTTAATCCCAGCACCCAGGAGGCAGAGGCAGGCGTCTCTCTGTGAGTTCAAGGCTAGCTTGGTCTACAAAGCAAGTGTAGGATAGCCCCAGGGCTACACAGAGAAACCCTGTCTCGAAAACCAAAAAGAGTCGGCTGTGTGGTGGTGCATGTCTTTAATCCCAGCACTCGGGAGGCAGAGGCAGGCCTTTGTGAGTTCAAGGCCAGCCTGATCTACAGAGTGAATCCAGGACAGGCAGGACTGCAAGAAAAATCCTGTCTCGGAAGAAAAAAAAAAAGTCAGGAGAGAGAGAGAGAGAGAAGATGATTCCTGAGGAAAGACTTGCTAGGTTAAACAATTGCCTTTACACACATGTGCACACTTGTACATGCACACACACACACACACACACACACACACACACACACACAGGGCTAAAATTACCAGCAGCTAGAATCCCAAAATAACTCCCTGATTTACATATCTCTTTGCTGGGAATAAAGCAGTAACGGAGATCAACCTGGTACGTTTGACCTCCTTAAGCCACTCACCACGCCACCTTCAGGGTCAGACTCCCGATCCTGTCACTCTCTGCTGCCCCCAGGCCTAACTCATCTAGGGATGATTTTCACAGGGTTGTGGGACACCACGGCTGGGAACGTAGTGAGTTCCAGGCCAGCCAAGGCTACACAGTGAGACCTTGTCTCTAAAACAAACCAAGGACTAGTTTCAGACGTCAGCCAACTTTCTGTAGGGCCGGCTGGCGGTACCATCCTTGGAGCAGGAAAAGAACAGCTAGACGCCGGGTGGTGGCGGCGCATGCCTTTAATCCCAGCACTCGGGAGGCAGAGGCAGGAGGATCTCTGTGAGTTCGAGGCCAGGCTGGTCTACAAGGTAAGTCCAGGACAGCCAAGGCTACACAAAGAAACCCTGTCTTGAAAAACCAAAAAAAAAAAAAAAAAAAAAAAAAAGAACAGCTAGACTTTTTGTTGTAACCACTGACTGTCATGTGACTTTGTGATTCCTAGTCCACTTCTAGGTCCAGGCTTGGGAGAAGGAGTAAGAGGTCTCTTGAAACCTGTGGAATTTTGTTTGTTGATTTTGTTTTGTTTTGATTTTCGAGACAGGGTTTCTCTGTGTAACAGAGACCTGGCTGTCCTGGACTAGCTCTGTAGACCAGGCTGGCCTTAACTCACAAAGATCGGCCAGCCTCTGCCTCACAAGTGACCATGCCCAGCAAAACAAGTGGGTTTTTGTTGTCATTGTTAATTGTTTTTGTTTTTTAAGATTTATTTATTTATTATTTACACAGGCCGGAAGAGGGCACCAGATCTCATTATAGATGGTTGTGAGCCACCATGTGGTTGCTGGGAATTAAACTCAGGACCTCTGGAAGAACAGCCAGTGCTCTTAACCTCTGAGCCACCTCTCCAGGCCAAAACATGTGTTCTCTTGGGTTTTGTTTTGTTTTTTTTTAAGATATGAAAGCTAGCAAGGTAACTCAGTATAAGAATGCTTGCATAGGACTGGACAGATGGCTCAGAGGTTAAGAGCACTGCCTGCTCTTCCAAAGGTCATGAGTTCAATTCCCAGCAACCACATGGTATCTTACAATCATAATGAAATCTGGTGCCCTCTTCTGGCATGCAAGCACTACACACAGACAGAATGTTGTGTACATATTAAATAAATAAATCTTTTAAAAAATGTTTGCATAGCATCCACGAGGCCCCACTAACAACAGAAATCCAGGTGGCTCAGCAGTTAAAAGCACTCTTCCTTACAGAGGGCCTGGGTTCAATTCTCAGCACCCACATGGTGGCTCACAACTATCAATAACTCCAAGTTCAACATCTTCCTCTGACCTCTGAGGGTACCAGACATGCACATGGTGCACAGACATGCATACATGTGAGTGACACACTCATGCACGAAAATACAATAACTCTTAAAAGGATGTAACGGCTCACACCTATGACCGCAGCACTTCAGAGTCTGAGGCAAAAAGTGTGCTACAAGTTCAAGAGTGATTGGGACAGAAGGGACTCCAGGCTAGCTACAGAGTGAGCCTCTGTCTCAAAAAAAAAAAAAAAAAAAAGCCAAGCATGGTGGCACACACCTTAAATCCCAGCACTCTGGAGGCAGAGACAGGTGAATCTCTCTGAGTTTGAGGCCAGCCGGTCTACAAAGTGAGTCTAGGACAGCCAAGGATACACAGAGAAACCCTGTCTCAAAAAACCAAAAAAAAAAGGGGGGGGGACTTTCTACTCTTACAGAGGTCCTTGATTCCTATATAAGCTCCTAGCCACCTAGAATTCCAGATCTAGGCGCTCTGACCTCCAACCTCCACAGACTCCTTCACACACATAACATACACATACATACATTTACACACATATACCCACAAAAAAATAAAAATTTAGCCAGGCCTGGTGGTACATGCCTTTAATCCCAGCACTCGGGAGGCAGAGGCAAATAATTCTCTGTGAGTTCAAGGCCAGCCTGGTCTACAAAGAGAGTCCAGGACAGCCAAGGCTACACACAGAGAAACCCTGTCTTGAAAAACTCAAATAAATAAATAAGTAAATAAATAAATAAGTTAAACAACAAGTAAAAAGTTAATTAAAAACTGTGAGAGTTGGGAAGACGGAGAAAAGAAATGCACGGCGGATGCAACGCCACCTCGCATGAAGTGGGAGGCACTCTTGCCACCCTGACTTCATATAACCAAATGCAGTCGCAAACTGAGCTACTCAACAAGCAGCTCTCCCCAGTTATCTTAATTATAATAATCAACCAATCACAGCCAGAAAAGTGGGGATTACCAGCAATTAGTACCCACCCACACACCCACAATCCCCGCCTCTCTTCCCTGCTGTTATTTGTACTTAGCAGCCCATGCACAACACACACTGCTCACAGGGACACTGGCAGGGCCTGTGTGCAGCATCCCCAGGTTGCTCCGGCTCCAAAAACACACAAACAGAGACCCCAGAGACTTCTTCCTTGTTTTTTTGTTTGTTTGTTTGTTTGTTTTCAAGTATTACATTTAGCAGAGAGGCAGTGGCGCACACTTTTAATCCCAGCGCTTGGGAGGCAGAGGCAAGTGGATCTCTGAGTTCAAGGCCAGCCTGGTTGACAGAGTGAGTTCCAGGACAGCCAAGGCTATACAGAGAAACCCTGTCTTGAAATCACCTCCTGGTTCCCCTCCCCCTGCAAAAAACAAAACAAAACAAAACAAAAAACAAACCAAGGGGGAGGGGCCGGGAACCAAGATTTCTTTTTTTAAAGTCTTACTTTTTTTTTTTTTTTTGTATGTATGTGTGTGTCTGTGTGTTGGGGTAACCCAGCCCACATAGGCTTGCGGAGGGATCTGAGCTCAGCGCCTCAGGATTAGCAGAAAGCACCTTTACCTCTGAGCTCTCTCTCAGGCCCACCACAGACTCTTCTTACTCTCAATTTCCCTGTCTGAGCCCCACTTGAACCACCAGGCGTCACCCAACCTGCTCTCCACCTAGTAAAAGCCTCACTAACACTGATCCATACTAGTGGGTGGGTCCCCGGGTGGGTGGGTGGAAGAGGAAGGGACCAGGGACAGACTGAGTCAGCCCAGGATGAACGGCGGAGGGGCTGTGGGGAGGTCTGGGATGGAAGAATTTTTCAAAAAGAAAGAAGGCCGTGGGTGATGCGGTGGTGATTTGCAGGTCATTGGAACCCACAGAGGGACAGGCCGGCCTGCCAAAGAAGGGCGACTGAGGGGACTTGCTCTGAGCCCAAAACTCTACAGCAAAAGGAAACAGCCCAGGACCTCCTAGTCACAGGAGCTCAAGAGGAGAAGATGCAGAGGCCATAGGGCGTGGCGGGGCTGAACTGACCTTGGGGTATCCAGTCTCCTTTCCAGGATGGGCCCCCTCTCCTTGGGATCTGACCCAAAGGAAGGCATCAAAGGAAATGATGAGGAACCATTGCCCCCATCCAACAGGGACCCTCTGTCATGCAATGTGGCCTTAGGAAGAATCCCAAACGTGAGGATCGGCAGACACACACACACACACACACACACACACACACACACACACACACACGATGCAAGCACACTCTTTTTGTTTTGTTTTGTTTTTTGTTTTTCGAGACAAGGTTTCTCTGTGTAGCCTTGGCTGTCCTGGACTCACCTTGTAGACCAGGCTGGCCTCGAACTCACAGAGAACCACCTGCCTCTGTCTCCCTAGTGCTGAGATTAAAAGCGTGTACCACCACCGCCCAGCTGCATGTGCACTCTTATGAAACACTCAGAAGACATTTTGGAATTTCATTTTCAGGTTTGCTAATCGTGTTTTCTTTTTGGGGGGGGAGGGGGTTCAAGACAGGGTTTCTCTGTGTGGCCTTGGGTGTCCTGGACTCGCGTTGAACACATAGAGATCTGCCTGCCTCTGCCTCCCAGAGTGCTGGGGTTACAGGCCTGTGCTACCTCAACCTGCTGCTAATCGTATTTATTTATTTATTATTATTATTATTATTATTATTATTATTATTATTATTATTATTTATTTGTTCGTGTGTGTGTGTGTGTGTGCACAAGTATGCATGTATACACATGTCAGTGTAGAAGTCAGAGGGTGACCTGAGATGTCATTCCTCACGCTCTATCTGTCTATCTGTCTGTCTATCTATCTATTTGTCTATCTATCTATCTATCTGTATCTATCTCAACAAAGGGTCTTTCATTCACTGGCCTAGAGTTCTCTGGTTAATCCAGGCTCATCATCAAGCCCAGGGATTACATATATCACCATGCCTGGCTAATTGGCTAGTTTTCTTCTTCCCTTTTTTGGTTTGTTTGTATATTTGTTTGTTTTGGGAGACAGGGTTTTTCTGTGTGGCCCTGGCTGTCCTGGAACTCACTATTTAGACCCAGCCTCAAACTCACAGAGATCTGCCTGCCTGCTTCTGCCTCCTGAGTGACAAGATTAAAGACATGTACCGCTGTGCCCGACTTATCTGTTTTTAACGTGGCTTCTGGGGCTTAAACTCGGGTCCTTATGTTTGCAAAGCAAGCACTTCACTGACTGGGCCATCTCTCTTGCCAACCCAGTTTTGGGGTTTTTTCTCGGCACAGGAGGTGGGGTGGGGGGGGGTGGGGTGGGTGGGGTGGGGGGATTCTTTCCTTTTTTTCATTTTGCGGATGGTGGAGGTGGTGGGCAGTGCCTACGTGCCATCGTGCATGTTTGGAAGTCAGAGGGCAACCTGTGGGAGTCAGTTTCCCCTTACACCCCTTGACAGTCAAACTCCGGTTGTCAGGTATGGCAGCCCATGTCTTTACCCTTTGAGCCATTCTGCCAGGCCATTACTTTTTTTTTTTTCAGTTCCACTTTCAAGGCAAGCATGGCTCCAGTGCACACTCAAACTCCTAGCATTGGGGAGGCTAAAGCAGGTAGATTGAGACTTCCTGGCCAGCCTGGGCTACATGAAGTAAGACCTCATCTCAGCTAACCCCCCCCCAAAAAATTTGTTTTCAGAGGAACATAAAGATTCAAAGCAGGAAGATCATCGCCAACTGCAAGCCAGTTTTGATTGCATGGCAAGATCCTATCTCAAAATAACCACAACATGGTGAATGCCTTTAATGGCAGCGTTCAGGAGGCAGGGGCAAGCAGACCTCTGTGATTTCCAGGCCAGCTGAGCCTGTAGAGTGAGACGCTGACTTAAAAACAAAGCAAAACCCAAACAAAATAGCAACAACAACAACAACAGACTAATACTGAAAAAATTTGAAGCCAAGCCTGCTATCGTTTTATTATTAATGAATTAATTTGTTGTTGTTGTTGTTATTTTCCAGACAAGGTTCCTGTGTGTAACATCTCTGTTACACAGGCTGTCCTAGAACTCACTTTGTAGACCAGGCTGGCCTCAAATTCACAAAGTTCTGCCTGCCTCTGCCTCTTGAGTCCTGGGATTAAATGCACCACCATGCCTGATCTTTTACCTTTATATAATGGGATTTGTCAAAATAAAAAATTGGTTAAGAATGTACCACAGAGCCGGGCGTGGTGGTGCACGCCTTTAATCCCAGCAGAGGCAGAAGCAGAGGCAGGAGGGTCTCTGTGAGTTCGAGGCCAGCCTGGTCTACAAAGTGAGTCCAGGACAGCCAAGGCTACACACAGAAACCCTGTCTCAAAAACAAACAAACAAACAAACAAACAAGAATGTACAGGGCCCTGGGTTCAGTTCTTAGCTTTGAAAAGAAAAGTAAATTGATTTTGGTTCTGCATGATGGCGCACACTTATAATCCTAGCACTGGGGAGGCAGAGGCGGGAAGATCTACAGTTTGAAAGGAAGCCTTTGCTACGTAGCAAACAGAAAGAAAAAGGGGGGAACCTCACTATGTACGTAGCACAGGCTAGTTTCCAATTACGGGGACCACAGGGGCGCATTACCACAGCTGGCTTGAAAAATGTGTCTAGCGTACCTTAGGCCCCGGGTCCCAATCCCAGCACTAAAAAAAAAAGAAGAGAGAGAGAGAGAGAGAGAGAGAGAGAGAGAGAGAGAGAGAGGGAAAGACGTAGATCCAAAGGAAGAGAACAAAGGGAGTCAAGTGAAAAGTATGCAGTAGGAAGGAACAGGCAAGAGAAGAGGCCATTGGAGTCAAGACAGTGATACAGTTAGAGTGTGTCCCTCCAAATGCCCCCCCACCCCACCCTGCCCCGGACAGCTCACAGACAGATAGGCCCCAACCCAGCTCAGCTTCAGTCACTGAAGTTGTGGCGGATGCTCTGGCCAGCCCACCCCTCCAGACTGGAGGAGCTGAAGCCTGACAGTGCAAAGGACAAGGCCTGGCCAGGCCCCCGGCATGAGAAGACCTCCTATTCCTGACGACACCCCGCAAAGCACAAAGCCAGAATATAAGCCACTGGCTATCCCCGCAACTCAGTGTTCATGCCTGCCCCGCCTAACTCACTGTGAAATAATGGAAGTGAAAGCATGCGGGGTGCACCATGCGAGGCCTTCAGACAGTGTGGGTGGCTGTTTTTACTGGTGGCATGGCGACCAGATAAAGGAGAGCCAACGGTACCATGTGAGTCCTGGTCCCGGCCCTGCAGGTGTGACCTCAGATGAGTCCCTTACTGACGCTGGGCCTGTTCAGACACTCTAGGACTAGAAACCTGGTCCGCGCCTGAGACACCCAGAGAGGGGTTGGGGGAGCAGAGGAGAACCCTCAGAAGAGTCTTTGGAGATAAAGGGTGGGTCAAAAACCAAACTCATAGCCGGGCGTGGTGGCGCACACCTTTAATCCCAGCACTCGGGAGGCAGAGGCAGGCGGATCGCTGTGAGTTCGAGGCCAGCCTGGTCTACAAAGCGAGTCCAGGACAGCCAAGGCTACACAGAGAAACCCTGTCTCGAAAAACCAAAAAAACAAACAAACAAACAAACAAAAAAAAACAAACTCATGGCTTATCCTGGGTTCATGCTAGTGAGGGAGAAGAAGTCAGCAGCTGGAAACCAGCTGTAGTTGGCAGCCCCCACCCCACCCCACGCCCCATCGTCTGGAGGGCATATACTCCAGGAGCCCCACTCTTGCAATCTCTTGACTCTCCCTTCTGCCATCCCACATCCTAACCCACTAATGACAAAGCCCTGGCTGGTCCCCCCTGAGACGGGTAGCTGCCTCTTCCTATAAGACACAAGAGGGTTGGTCCACTGGGGCGCTGCGTACTAGATGACCCCTCACAAACTGCAAGTTTCTCTTTCTTTCTTCAGCAAAGAGACTCCAGCCCGGAAACAGCAGGCTGAGCCACAAACCGTACAACTAATGCAACAGCTTCAGGGGACCCTCCTCTCTCAGGCTGGACTGGTGAACATCTGGGTAAGGAAGTGGCCATGTTCTTAGGGAGCAGCCCCAAAGGGCACATTACAAGACTGGACACCAGCTGCGACTGGTCTTGAGTTTGGTGATGTTCAGGCCCTGGGCATCTGTGCCCTGCACAAATCTCTCTGTGTCTGTGTCTGTGTCTGTGTCTGTGTCTGTGTCTGTGTCTGTGTCTGTGTCTATGTCTGTCTCTCACTGTCTGTCTCTCTGTCTGTGTCTGTGTCTCTGTCTCTCTCTCTCTCTCTCTCTCTCTCTCTCTCTCTCTCTCTCTCTCTCTCTCTCTCTCCAGACATATGATCTCAAAGTAAGACCGGAAAAGAAACTTGGCAACCGCTTCTCCATGTCACCAAATCCCAGTCTGCCCCCCCCCCCCATCAGGGGCAAAGGAACAGGAACACTGAGATGCCAGAAGTTTCTGCTCCCAACGCTTCAGTTTCCCATACACAGGGGCTGAGAGGCGGCCAGCTCCTGTCAGGCCCAATATATGCTCCCCATGCCCACTGAAACCCCAAACTGTGGCAAGGAGCAAGTCTGAGGTTCCGGCCAACTCTTGGTGAAGCGAGAGTCACCCTCTCCTCTGCACCAAAGTAACTTCTAATTGCGCACACACCATCATCTCTGTCCTTTTTTGTGCTCTCTGACTGTTGGTGTGATTACCCTCAGAACCCGCGGCTCCCCGGAGCGTTCGGCTTCCCGGTCTCCTAAAACTGAAGCTCAGGCTGCGAACAAGAAGACTCAGCAACGTGCAGCTTCAGAATTTGATTTTTTTCTTTTCTTTTTCTTTCTTTTTTTTTTTTTTAAAGAGAAAAGTCCTTGTTCTGGCGGGCCACCGGGGCCAGACTCCCTCCGGCTCCGCCCTGCGAGCTCGCCGGCCGCGCTTGGCCTCGGCGCACGCCACACTCACCTTCCTTGTTTAGTGATGATCATCTCTGTCTGATGCTGGTTGAACTTGGACCACAACAGGTGGTTGCTGAGTGCGACTCTCAGCTTCCCGGACACCTCCAGCCCCGCGGGCAAAGCGTAGTCCTCGCGTGGCCCTGGGTAAAGTCCGGCACGCGGGTCCGGAGCCACGTAGCCATCCCCGGGAGGGTAGCCCTCAGCACCCGCGGGCGGCAGGAAGGGCTCGCCCGGCCCGGGGAAGCCGGCCGCTTGGGCCCGGGGCGGGTAGGCGTAAGCGCCAAGGAAGCGGCCCGGCGCAGCAGGCACCAGGGCGCCCCCAGAGTAGGGCGTCCCCAGGTTGCCACCTGCGCGGCGATCAGTGGGATCCTGTGCGCCAGGCTCGGGATAGAAGAAGCGATGCTGCTGGTCCGCTCCGGGTCCCCTGCCCTCGTCACTCGGCATCGGCTCGGTGCCGGTCAGCATGTCTCCACAGCCCGGCTCCACGATGCCCATCCGCGGCGGGCTGGGCGCCTTCCCGCAGCCGCCGAGGAGACCCGAGGGTCTTGGAGGCTGGGGCGACGGGGGCGGGATCCAGAGAGAAGTGGAACTCCACCCAAGCCGGAGCTGGGACGCCTGGCTACTGAGCGCGCGTTGGGTAGGCGCGCAGCTGCTCTGGGGCTTTCTCTCTAGCGGGCTGCTGTCACTAGCGGCGCGGCGGCCTTTACTGTGGCTTTATGAAGCTCCTTGGGCCCCCTCACCCCGCTACCTCGGCCCCGCCTCGCCTCGCCCCGCCCCCTCGTGGCTAATACAGCGGTAACTCGCTTTTGGTGAGAACTGAAGCCCCCTCCCCCCAAAGCGAGGACCAGTAAGTATCTGTGCGCCCCGAATCTGGAAGAATCAACCTGCCACCTAAAACTCTAGCGGGTTTCTCTCCCCAGGAAATCCGCCCATCATGGAAGGCACAGCAAAGGCCCTTTCCCCAAATGGGACCATATGAGCATTCTCACGCCTCTGACAGGCTCGGGAGCTACATACATAATCAACAGATATTTGTTGCTGCCTCCTGTACGCCCAGACTTCATGGCTTTGCAAGAAGTGTTTGCTTGCCTTCTGTTGACCAAAGCCCCCTCATCACCACCCCACCTCTCACCTCCTAGCCCCGGGTGGGGGGTTAGGAGGTGGGGAGGGGGATGATGTTTGTCCCTCTAGCCCAGGAGCTGTTGGGTAACAGGCTCCCAGAAGGATTGCACCCAAAACAGCCCACCTTAGGCTGGGCTGGCTGAAAAGCTCCCACAAAAGCTCGTTCACGTGGCATAGCAGCCAGCGCTTGGCTGTCAGGGTTCAGAGTCCCACAGACTCTGCCTGTGATTCGGATATGTGGGACCTGGGTAAGTCACTTCCTTTGCCTACAAGTCAGGCCCTCAGGTCTGATGGGGTAGGCTAGGCAAATAAACACTCGTCTTTGGGTTGTGGGGTGTGCTCTGAGCCTTTAAATCAGCGGGTGTCTGCGTGCCGCACTTTCCATTCTTTCATAGAGGAAACACCGTGGCTTACAGGTAGTTAGAGCGGGGCCGATAGGGAGCGCAGAGCATGCTGTGAGGAGATAGACACTGTCTTTCCTCCACTGTTCTATTCTGCTAACTAAAGTACGTCATGCGTTTTGAGGATTATCCCTTACCATTCTACTGAAAATGAACCCATTGGGAGTTTTCTTTTGAAATAAAAAGCATCCTTAGGATCCAAGGATGCATTTTAGTTGACGCAGTGCTTGCTTAGCATACACCAATCTCTGGTTCTATCCCCAGCTTTGTATGGATGAAGTATGGCAGCACACGTCTGCAATCCCTGTACTTGAGAGGGTAGGCAGAGGATCAGAAGTTTAAGGTCATCTTTGGCTACAATTTGAGCCAGCCTGAGTTACTATCTCAAAAATAAGTAAATAAGTAACACGTCACTTGAGAGTTATTTTATTGTGTGTATGTGTGGGCACGTGTGCCGTAGTGCCTGATTGGTGTTCAGAGGACAACTGTGTGGAGTGAATTTTCTCCCTCCATCTTCTTTTGTGGGCTCTGGATCTCAAGCTCAGGTCATTAGGCTTGGGCAACAAAGTGCCTTTAACTGCTGAGCTATCTTGCTGGCCCCAAGACTAAAACAGGGAGGCAACGCAGAAAAGCAAAGTTATACAAATCACCCACAATACCAGCTCCCCAGAGTAAACAGTATTAACATTTTGAAGACTAGCCTTCCAGATGCCCCTCCTGTACAGACCCTCCCTGTGTGTTTGCCTTTTGCACACAAGTGCACACACACACACACACACACACACACACACACACACACACACAGAGTCCAATTTTATATGAACATCAAAGTCTGGTTTGTCATGTGGGTTCTTCCCCCCCCCCCCACTCAGCAAGGTGTAATGGATTTTTCTTGCATGTCAAATATATAAAGATTTACATTTTAAAGAATGATCCAAAAAAGACTTCCATACAGTTTTATTGTTAAGGGATGATTTCTTTCCCTCATCTCTGCCACTTGTCCCCTGAGGGGTGACCTCATCACTACATTTCTGTCCCAGCCCAATAGGGCTTCACCCACAGGGGCCCAGAGCGACACTCTCCTTCCAAGTAGAGCTGAACAAGAGGCCAGCTGCTGGCAGGTGGAGGTGAAGCTAGGGCCCCCCAGAGGCCGACATGACCCAGGGAGGGTGGAGAGAGACAATCAGTGCATCTCTGGAGAATGGAGCCCAGATACACGATAACACCAGAAATTGAGGTCTGGCCTTCTCACCCTATTTCCCCTTAATTCCCCCATGCTTCAAAACGTAGGGGGTGACTTTGGGACCCTTGGCTACCTGTTGTGAAAAATAGATTTCTGAGATTCATCCACATTACTGACTTCCCCAGGCGGTGAAAAATTTGAACACCAAGAACTCTTTGGGGGGACATTTCTGCTCACTGGCCCATTATGAAAGGCCGAATGGAATCTTGGTCTTGTTCCTCAGCCTTTCCATCCCTCCTCTTCCAGGTTGGCCCTCAGGTCAAGTGAGCCATCCCCCTGCTTTGGAACAGAATGTCCTAAGCTCCCAACAAGTTCTTCAGAGTAGAAGGAATTATGCTTGTCATAGCCGGGTGAGCCTAAGAACGTGATTCTGGAGGAAGGGGGGGCCTAAGCGTGGCCTCCCCATAACTGACGAGTTGATGGAACCTGCCTCATTAACCTGAGATTCCTCACCACTCTCATCCCCAAACTCCCTCTAATTTCTTCCACCCAAAAAAGAAAGTGCTTGTGAAAAGCGGGGGCTGAGTGGCCCTGGTGTCACCACTGCCAGTCCCGCCCCTCTGCCAGCTTGGGTGAGAAGAAGAGCCCTGCCATTGACACCTCCTCTTCCTGCTGCCTCCTCACCCCACTTCCCAGTCTTCAGGGCTGGAAAGGTGGGAAGCTAGAATTGAGGAAAGGAGGCCCCCTGGGATCCCCTCTTTTCTCTGCGACTGCTGCTCTCAGCCCCCCTCTCTAACTGCCACCACATCCCACAAGCTGACACTGACACAGGACTGGCTGCCCAGGATGGAAGAGGCAGTCTCCAGCCGGCACCCCATCGCAGAAGTCAGTCAGGATGGAGAGCTTGGGCAACCGCATGCTTCGAAAGTCACACACCCTGTTTACCACAGGGCTACGGCTTGAGGGTCCGATGTGGACCTCCGGTCCAGTGTTCTTCCCGGAAGGGCTGGGGGCGTGGCTTGGTAGTAGAACACATACCTACCTGACGGACCTGATGTGTTTGAGACCCTCAGTTCCACCTCCTAGCACCATTAAAAAAAAGAGTATGACAATTTTGTAGAAAAGATTTGGAAAATGGGGAGCAAGGAGAGACTGCCCCCACGACTTAGGGACCTAAGCCCTCCAGCTTGATACTGGCTCTCTCCACCCTGTGGTATTCTACAAGTGCCAGCCGCTGCCCGTCCCCTCACCCCTCACCCCACCCCCCACAAGGCCACACAGCCTGGCCATTCCTCTAGGCTGCCACCTAGCCCAGCAAGCTATCAGAGGATTTTCTGGGACTTGCTCCTCCTGGTTCTGGGGCCTGACAGGCTTTTCAGTGCTTGGGTTAAGGACCGTGGCCTTCAGGGATGCCTCACATCCCACTTCCAGGTTCTCTCCTTCTTCCTCTTCCTCCCTTCAATCTCCAAGTCAGGTGTGCCAGGGAATAGGAGGAGGAGGACAAGGGAGGCCACACAGCAGGCATTACTGTGTCCTGTCCAACACTCCAGGCCAAGGCACTCTTCCTCCTCAGCGGCACCAGCAGACCTGGTCCTCTCCTGAACACGTGTTCAGGACCAACCCCTCCATGCCAGGAGGTCAGGGAAGGATAGAAGCAGATTGCAGGCCGGTAGGGCTGGTGGCCCAGAGCTCAGGGCACCAGGAGCCAAGTCTCTGCCTCTGGAAAGGCAGGGGCTAGAACCATGTAAGGTGTGCAAAAGACGACATGCTGGGCTCAGGAGATGCTCATGAGAGATTCAGGGTCAAGAAACCATGAAGGCAGAGACTTAACTGTGATGCGATGAGAAAGTCTCAGGCCCCGGAGGTGGGCAAGCAAGGAAGAGAGATGTCGAGAGCAAAAACCTCAGAAGCTAGAAGGCTTTGGGGTACCACAGGCCTGACAGAGGGAACCGGCATCTTCTACAGGCAGCTTAGTGGGAGACCCCCAGCTCTAACCCTCACTATGGGGGGAGGGGTGCTCTACTGCAGTGTTTTAACCGCTCTGGTTTCCTTGAAAAAGCGTCACCTGGGTTGTCAAGGCTGAGAGCCTTGCCCCAAGGCAGGAGCAGAATGGGCGGCCCAGGCTGTGCTTAACTGCCTGCCTGCCTTCTGCTTCCAGCCACCTGCATCTTCCCTTTCCCTCCTCCAGCTTAGTGGATCCTCCACACAGCACCCCTCACATTCATCCTCGGTCTCTGCTAGGGTCTTGGGCCAGAATAAAACTCCCTGTTCACAAGAGTCATGTCGGTGAGGCGGACAGGCCTGCCTCCCTTCTAATCCCAGGGCTGTGATGAACTAGGCCCTGGAGACTCTGGGAATTCAACTCAGGATCAGTCTCTGACCCCAAAGAGCTCCTAGCTAGGTAGGTGACCAGGGGCTGCAGACTCCTCCAGCACTTCAGCCCATTTGTCCCCAGAGGCAGACTGGCAACCCATTGCATCAGTTTGCGGGCCAAACACAGGGTCTCCCTGAAGGTAACCCCTCAGTCTCACTTCCAGCTCTGCTCCCACATCGATCCAGCAGACCAAGGCTCCCTGGGCATGCCCCACCCCACCCCCCTCCCTCACTCCCCTAGCTCTGGGCCCAGACTGCCAGTCCTTCAGAGAGTGTAGCTATGGCCGGAACCGACGGCTTAGCAGGGAGGGGGCGGGGCAATGGGCAGCACCTGGAGAGCTCTCCCCACCCCCAACAGTGACAGCTGCAGGAGGTCTGAATCCCCAGCACCCAGTACCCAGAGCTTACTCCAAGGTCAAAGGCTTCAGGTTGTCTTTTCTGGGTTGGGGGTGGGGGTGTCACTCTTTGCCACTCTGAATACTTGTTATGATGGGTTACTTTTACCCACTGGTCCCAGACAACACCCGAGCCCCGCCCCGCACTACTCCTTCCACTAACATTTCCCGTGCCTTCCCACCTGTGGCACCCTATCCCTAGGGATGAAGGTCCCCTTAATATTACCACCAGGACAACTCTGTGATCACGGGGATTGCCAGGGTGCTGAGGCCAAGCAGACACGCTTTAGGAAGGCCCTAGGGGGAGATGGTGCCTCTTCTTCCCCCCCAGGGAATCTGGCAGGCAGGCCTTAATCTCAGCAGGAAGCAGGGTCTGGTTACCAAGGGTGGGGGTGGGGGAATGCCAGGGCCTTGGGTAAAGGGAGCTGGGGAGGAGGGAAGGGAGAGAGAAGCCAGAGCAAGACTGGAGAGACAGCTTTAACCCCTGTGTGACTGGGCCCCCTTATCCCATCAGGAAGCTATCTTCCAGGCTGGGCAAGCTGACTTCGGGGCTCTGGGTCGGGCCCTGATTTCTCTTAGGCCCCTAAGCGTCCCTACACCCTGTCTGTCTACAGTTCTCTCTGTATCTTCCTCCTTTCTAACTCCTTCCTTCCTTTTTTGAGACAAAGTCTCAGTTTATAGGGCTGGCTGGCCTCGAACTCACATAGACCCGCCTGCCTCTGCCTCCTGAGTGCTGGGATTAAAGTTGTATGGCACCACGTCTGAAGCACTTTGAGTCGGTGTCCCTCTGCCTTGTGGGCTGTATTCTGCGTGCACACATCTCTAGGTCCCTGTGGCTGAGTGTCTTACCCCTATCTCTGGACCTATCAAATTGTTCCTGTCTTGCCAGTCTTGGTGGCACTTGTCTCTAATGCCAGCCCTTCAGAGATAAAGGCAGGATGATCGGGAGGAATTCAAGGTCACCCTCAACTATCCATCAAGGTGAAGGCCAGCCTGGGCGACATGCTGACCCTATCTGAGAAGTAACCAAAGCTGAAACATCCACAAACACACCTTCTGATGCCTCTGTCCGGGTTTTGTGTTTCTGTCCCTGCATTTCCAAGTCTGTCAGAGAGTCCCAAGGCCAGTCCAGCTGCACCCTCTTGGGTGTGTGTGTGTGTGTGTGTGTGCAACTGGGACAACGTCTCCTTTTGGAGGCGTCTATCTCACCCAGACCCTTAGCTTTGTCCTTCTTGCTCACATGACAGGGTAAGGTCATGTGACATGGGGCAGCTGATGGCCTGACCAGGGAAGGAGGGAAGATGGGACACAGGTGCATGTTGAGAGAGAGAGAGAGAGGCAGAGATAACCAGTTTCCAACGATGTGTGGAGCTAGCCGGACAGCCCCAGTCCTGACAAATGGAGTTCACAGGGGACACTGTGGTGGTGCCCTTGCTCAGGGAGTAAGGACAGAGTCACACAGAAACTGAGGTGAGTGGGAGGATGGTGTCTCATGCCCAGAAGGGCCAGCACTCAGGAGCCAAAGGTAGGATGAGCCTGAGTTCCAGTCTCAAAAGCAAAAACAGAAAACAAAAGACAAACCCATGAAAAATGGGCAGTTGGGGTGGCTCGGTCAGTAAAGAGCTTGTTTCACACGGTGAGGACCTGTGTTTCTTTGTCTCTCATGCCTCTGGGCTAAAGCACAGCAGGACCCGCTTGTGATCCCAGCTCTGAGGAGGAGGAGACAGGAGGATTCCTGGGGCCCCATGGCCAGCCAGCCTAGGCAGATGGGCACCCACTAGTGCATATGAGCTCGCTCCTCACACACAAGGTGTGGAGAAACTGAAATAGACCAGAGTAGGGGAGACCCAGAAACAGACAGAAAGACAGACAGGAAGACTTGGGTTCTGATCCTAGCTCCCCCACCATCCCTACACAAACTTGAACCTGTCCCTTTCTCTCCCTGTACCTCAGTTTTCTGCCCTGTGATTGAGACACTTGGCAGAGACCATCCCCCACAATTCTGTGAGAACAAGAAGGACATCTCTAAATTCAGGTCAGAAGGTTGGGACCTTTATTGTCCCTAGAGATGCCCCAAAGTCCCTTTTAGTCTAGACCATCAGTCCCTGCCAGGGCCTGCCATTCAGCACCACCAAGGGCAGGACAGAAGAAAGAATAGAGGTTAGACTGCAGGAAGGACTTCCTGCCCTATGCTAGGAGGGTAAGGAGGCCCCAGTTTCTACTAGCATTAAGCCTCCAGGGCCCCCTCTGTTGGGGCTGGGGGTGGAGTGGCAGGGGTGGGGGCACTCAGCAGCTGGGTAATTAGCCTTCGCTCTCAGGCCCTGAGGAGAGGGGCTACTGGACTAAGAAACCAACACAAAGTGACAGGGGTGGTTTTGACACGCGGTAGAGCTGACGGGCCCAGGGGGCCAGGGTTTGGTTTGGGGGGGGGGCGGGAATCTTATCAAATGATTAAAAAATAGGTCAGAAGGAAGAAGTCACAGCCGGCACGGCACTGGGTCGGTGGTGAGAAGGCCACACAGCTTCCCCAGGGCTGTGGGCTTTGGTGGGGTGGGAGGGCTTCCAGGGGGAGGGGCGAGGAGCTGGGCTGGGGACAAGAAAGAAGACTGCTGGCCCGGACAGCAGGCCTTTGCGTCTCTAGCCCCGTTTGGAATTCTGCTTGCAGCCTCTTCTGGCCACATTCCTCCTTAAAGGCCAGCAGCACAGCTGTCCCTTCACCCACCCTACCCTAGCCACTGCACACTCCCTGCACACCAACACCGGAGACCCTGGGCGGAAGTTCTTCTGCTTAACTGCTCTGCCAAGGCCCTGTTGCTTGCCTCCCCTCTATTGTCCTTCCGACTCTGGGTACTGCTGGGGTCCACTTGGGCCTTCCAGCTTATTCTTAAAGCTTTCCTGTTCTCCTCCCTCCTGTGAACGTTATGACAATTGTGGCCTGGAGGAAGCAGGACCTGAGGCCGGTCCCCGGAGCACAGGGCATATGATGATCTCCAAGAGCAAAGCAAACAGGGGCTGGGAGTCTGCTTTCTCTATCTCTCTGAGATACCTGGTGGGTTAGGGCTCTACCCCTCCCTGAGGCAACCTTTGGGCAATCTTCCTGTAAGCCTTCACAGCCAGTCCCATGTCTTTTCTAAGCTCCTTGAACTGGAGAACAGTAAGGACCATTAGGGGTCCTTGGATCTCTAGGCACTGGCCCAGAGATAAAGATAATGATAGGAAATAGTGGAGGGAAAAGCCAAGCAAGGCACCATCTCTACCAAAGGGGACACCGGAGTCTCAGCTGCCACCATGCAGGGCACTCAGGGCCATGTTGGCATGAAAATGGATTGGCTAGATCTGACCTTGAGTTTAACCCCACTTACCACCCCAGATGTAGATCTGCTTTGACACACAAGTCTGCAATCTCCCTGGGGCCTGATGTCTACTGTGCACCCCTCTCAGCAACCCAGCAAGTGTCACAAGGCGCCGCGGCCACCTCCCAACAGGGGCCATAGGCAGCTTGCACTCTGAGCAGGACCCAGAAATGGCCTGGGTGGCATCTTTGGTTGAAGTATGGGGGGGCGGGACTAGCATGGTGGCCCAACAATGCCCCCTCCTCTCGCCTGCTTTCCCCTGTGCCCTTCTGTGTCGCCGGATTCTGACACTGTGGGCCTGAAGCTGGGAAGGTTAGCATCAGGGTCAGTAGCTGGAAGTTTAAATACCAGCCCATTTCCTTGCCCTGCGGGGGGGGGGGGGGGTGAACATGTCTGCGCATGTGTGCACTGGCCTGGGCATGAATGGCTTGTGTCCCAAAACACCTGCTACTCTGGACATATTACCACATGTGGCTTCTGCTTCCTCATAGTATTACATGAAGGGATGAGAGAAGAAAGCAGCAGACAGGTCATACCCCCTGCTGTCGTGGTATTTGAGTTGAGCAAGGACCACTGTCCCTGCTTCACAAATGGAGGAAAGGAAGCTGGGGCAGAGAGAAGGCACAAGCCTCTCCTCCCCCCACTCCTACCCCTCACCCCCCACTTCCCCATCCCTTCACTCCCCCACCCCACCCCTGCTCACTGGGGCCTCTCTGGTCTATGGGAAGACGACACTGTGGCTATTTCCATTCTACAGATGAAAAACTGATGCTCTTTTTTGCTAGAGGTCATAGCGTATACTTGTAATCCCAGCACTGAGGAGGCTGAGGCAGGAGGAGAATGGCGTTGATTTCCAGGCCAGTCTGGGTTCCAGAGTAAGACTTCAGAAGACGACAAGAGGTGGGGGAGGGGGAGTCCTCAGACTCAGTTGTTTGTTCGCCGGATTCCTCCCTCCTTTCCGGTGTCTTTTCAAATTGAACCTTGGCTCAGAGTCCTCCTGCAGAAAGGCAAGCCTCTAAACCCTCCTTAGATCACCTGGTATCCCCAACACTCCTCCGCCCCCTCCTGCCTGCTGACCCTGCAGAATTGGACCCCGTTACTCGGGCAACTCCATCAACTTTATGAACTGAGGTGGCAGAGGCAAGGATCAGGGATGGGCACAGTCACGCAGCTGAGATCCGGCTGGGCGGTGAGGAGAATGCAGGAAGATGGGTCCAGATGGGAAAGACCCCAGAGTCTTGGCTTCCTGGAGCAGGAGTGGGGAGCAGGAATGCTTCTTGTCCCCTCTGTGACGCCTGCCTGTGGATGCTAAGCCCACTCCCAGCCATCTGGGCGGGCATGTGCTTACGTTAGACTGGAAAGGTTCTGGCAGGCCTGGGCAGCCCTTGGGAGTGGGTGGCTCCCGCGGGCCCCAGAGTGGTCCTGCGTTCTCTAAGGTTGGTTCACCTTACTCTGCCCTGCTGGCCAAAACCACTCTTCTCCCCTGCGACCTGTGAGGTCAAGATCAAGACGTGGTAAGCAGAACCAGCTGCTCCGGTTCTCTCCATGCCATTCTGCCATTCTGGAGGGCTTGAATGTCCCCCACTGAGGTAACAGAAGTAGCTCGGGGCTGGAGAGATGGCTCAGTGGTTAAGGTCACCGATTGCTCTTCCAGAGGTCCCGAGTTCAATTCCCAGCAACCACACGGTGGCTCACAACCATCTATAATGAGATCTGATACCTGGGGGGTGGGGCGGTTGAGGAGGGGGTCTTGGCAACATACGGGGAGGCCAAGGGCTCCAACTTCTGCCTCCAGATGGTTCTTAGGATCTACACATTTAACGTGCCACATTCTCATCAACACATGAGAAAGATCCTTGCCCACGGACTACAGAGTTCCTCCTCAAGTCTAGCCTTAATCCCTTAGAGAGGGCTGGAAGGGGACAGAGATGAATCGC